>NW_027476757.1:0-144767 GCF_051020955.1 Megalopta genalis
CTAAATCATGTGTCTCGCATGGAATTGAAGCTACCTCGTTTGTTCCTACAGCTTTTGAAGCTATATCACTTATATCGCAAGTATTTGAAGCTAAATCATATGTGTCGCATGGATTTGAAGCTGAACCTAATACATCGCATTGATTTGAAGCTAAATCTTGTGTATCGCATGGATTTGAAGCTAAACCTTCTACATCGCATTTATTTGAAGCTAAACCTTCTATATTCCATTGATTTGAAGCTAAACCATCTACCTCTTATAGATTTCAAGCAAACCTTCTACATCGCATTGATTTGAAAATAAATCGTGTGTTTCGCATGGATTTGAAGCTAACTCGTTAGTTTCGCATGCAGTTGTAGCTAAATAATGTATATCACAAGTATTTGTAGCTAAACCATTTCTTTCGCATGGATTTGAAACTAAACCTTCTACATCGCATTGATTTGCAGATAAATCATGTGTTTCGCATGGATTTGAAGCTAACTCGTTCGTTTCGCCTGCAGTTGAATCTACATCACTTATATCGCTAATATTTGTAGCTAAATCATGTGTATCGCGTGGATTTTGAAGCTAACTCGTTTGATTAGTCTTCAATTGAAGCTATATCATTTATGCCCCAAGTGTTTGAAGCTATATCATTTGTTTCGCATGGATTTGAAGCTAAACCTCCTTCATCGCATTGATTTGCAGCTAAATCATGTGTTTCGCATGCAGTTGAAGCTAAATCATGTCTTTCACAAGTATTTGAAGATGAACCATTTGAGTCGCATTGATTTGAACCCAAGCCTTCTACTTCGCACCTATTTGCAGCTAAATAATGTGTATCGCATGGATTTGAAGCTAAACCTTCTACATCGCATTGATTTGAAGCTAAATTATTTGTTTCGCATGGATTTGAAGATAAGCCTTGTCCTTCGAATTGATTTAAAGCTAAATCATGTGTTTCGTATGGATTTGAAGCTAAACCTTCTACATCGCATTGATTTGAAGCTAAATAATGTGTTTCGCATGGATTTGAAGCTAACTCGTTCGTTGCGCACGCAGTTAAATCTAAATAACGTATATCACAAGTATTTGAAGCTAAACCATTTGATTCGCATGGATTTGAAGCTAAAACTTCTACATCGCATTGATTTGCAGCTGAATCATGTCCTTCGCATAGATTTGAAGCTAACTCGTTCGTTTCGCCTGTATTTGAAGCTATATCACTTATATCGCAAGTATTCGAAGCTAAATCATGTGTATCGCATGGATTTGTTGCTAAACCTTCTACATCGCATTGATTTGAAGCTAAATCATTTGTTTCGCATGCAGTTGAAGCTAAATCATGTCTTTCACAAGTATTTCAAGATGAACCATTTGAATCGCATTGATTTGAACCCGAGCCTTCTACTTCGCACTGATTTGCAGCTAAATAATGTGTTTCGCATGGATTTGAAGCTAATCCTTCTACATCGCATTGATTTGCAGCTGAATCATGTGTTTCGCATAGATTTGAAGCTAACTCGTTCGTTTTGCTTGCAGTTGAATCTACATCACTTATATCGCAAGTGTTTGAAGCTGAATCATGTGTATCGCGTGGAATTGAAGCTACCTCGTTTGTTCCTACAGCTTTTAAAGCTATATCACTTATATCGCAAGTATTTGAAGCTAAATCATTTGTGTCGCATGGATTTGAAGCTGAACCTACTTCATCGCATTGACTTGAAGCTAAATCTTGTGTATGGCATGGATTTGAAGCTAAACCTTCTACATCGCATTGATTTGAAGTTAAATCATGTGTATCGCATGGATTTGAAGTTAACTCGTTTGTTTCGCATGCAGTTGTATCTAAATAATGTATATCACAAGTATTTGTAGTTAAACCATTTGTTTTGCGTGGATTTGAAGCCAAGCCTTCTACTTCGCATTCATTTGAAGCTAAATCATTTGTTTCGCATGGATTTGAATCTAAGCCTTGTCCTTCGAATTGATTTGAATCTAAATCACGTGTGTCGTATGGATTTGAAGCTAAACCTTCTACATCACATTTATTTGAAGCTAAACCTTCTATATTGTATTGATTTGAAGCTAAACCATCTACCTCTTATTGATTTGAAGCAAACCTTCTACATCGCATTGATTTGAAGATAAATCGTGTGTTTCCCATGGATTTGAAGCTAACTCGTTCGTTTCGCATGCAGTTGTAGCTAAATAATCTATATCACAAGTATTTGTAGCTAAACCATTTGTTTCACATGGATTTGAAGCTACGCCTTCTACTTCGCATTGATTTGAAGCTAAATCATTTGTTTCGCATGGAATTGAAGCCACCTCGTTTGTTCCTCCAACTTTTGAAGCTATATCACTTATATCGCAACTATTTGAAGCTAAATCATGTGTATCGCATGGATTTGAAGCTAAACCTAATACATCGCATTGATTTGAAGCTAAATCATTTGTTTCGCATGGATTTGAAGCTAAAACATGTGTTTCGCATGCAGTTGAAGCTAAATCATGTCTTTCACAAGTATTTGAAGATGTACCATTTGAATTGCATTGATTTGAACCCGAGCCTTCTACTTCGCACTGATTTGCAGCTAAATAATGTGTTTCGCATGGATTTGAAGCTAATCCTTCTACATCGCATTGATTTGCAGCTGAATCATGTGTTTCGCATGGATTTGAAGCTAACTCGTTCGTTTTGCTTGCAGTTGAATCTACATCACTTATATCGCAAGTGTTTGAAGCTGAATCATGTGTATCGCATGGATTTGTTGCTAAACCTTCTACATCGCATTAATTTGAAGCTAAATCATTTGTTTCGCATGCAGTTGAAGCTAAATCATGTCTTTCACAAGTATTTCAAGATGAACCATTTGAATCGCATTGATTTGAACCCGAGCCTTCTTCTTCGCTCTGATTTGCAGCTAAATAATGTGTTTCGCATGGATTTGAAGCTATTCCTTCTACATCGCATTGATTTGCAGCTGAATCATGTGTTTCGCATGGATTTGAAGCTAACTCGTTCGTTTTGCTTGCAGTTGAATCTACATCACTTATATCGCAAGTGTTTGAAGCTGAATCATGTGTATCGCGTGGAATTGAAGCTACCTCGTTTGTTCCTACAGCTTTTAAAGCTATATCACTTATATCGCAAGTATTTGTAGCTAAACCATTTGTTTCGCATGGATTTGAAGCTACGCCTTCTACTTCGCATTGATTTGAAGCTAAATCATTTGTTTCGCATGGAATTGAAGCCTCCTCGTTTGTTCCTCCAGCTTTTGAAGCTATATCACTTATATCGCAAGTATTTGAAGCTAAATCATATGTGTCGCATGGGTTTGAAGCTGAACCTTCTACATCGCATTGATTTGAACCTAAATCTTGTGTATCGTATCGATTTGAAGCTAAACCTTCTACATCACATTGATTTGCAGCTAAATCATGTGTTTCGCATGGATTTGAAGCTAACTCGTTCGTTTCGCCTCCATTTGAAACTATATCACTTATATCGCAAGTATTTAAAGCTAAATCATATGTGCCGCATGGATTTGAAGCTGAGCCTTCTACTTCGCATTCATCTGAAGCTAAATCATTTGTTTCGCATGGATTTGAATCTAAGCCTTGCCCTTCGAATTGATTTGAAGCTAAATCATGTGTTTCGTATGGATTTGAAGCTAAACCTTCTACATCGCATTGATTTGCAGCTAAATCATGTGTTTCGCATGGATTTGAAGCTAAACCTTCTACATTGCATTGATTTGCAGCTGATTCATGTGTTTCGCATGGATTTGAAGCTAACTCGTTCGTTTCGCATGTATTCTAAGCTATATCACTTATATCGCAAATATTTGAAGCTAAATCATGTGTTACACTTGGATATGAAGCTAAACCTTCTACATCGCATTGATTTGAAGCTAAATCATGTGTCTCGCATGGAATTGAAGCTACCTCGTTTGTTCCTACAGCTTTTGAAGCTATATCACTTATATCGCAAGTATTTGAAGCTAAATCATATGTGTCGCATGGATTTGAAGCTGAACCTAATACATCGAATTGATTTGAAGCTAAATCTTGTGTATCGCATGGATTTGAAGCTAAACCTTCTACATCGCATTTATTTGATGCTAAACCTTCTATATTCCATTCATTTGAAGCTAAACCATCTACCTGTTATAGATTTTAAGCAAACCTTCTACATCGCATTGATTTGAAGATAAATCGTGTGTTTCGCATTGATTTGAAGCTAAACCTTCTATATTCTATTGATTTGAAGCTGAACCTTCTACCTCTTATTGATTTGAAGCTAAACCTTCTACATCGCATTGATTTGAAGTTAAATCTTGTGTATCGCATGGATTTGAAGCTAAACCTTCTACATCGCATTGATTTTCAGCTGAATCATGTCTTTCGCATGGATTTGAAGATGAACCATTTGAATCGCATTGATTTGAACCCGACCCTTCTACTTCGCACTGATTTGCAGCTAAATAATGTGTTTCGCAAGGATTTGAAGATAAACCTTCTACATCGCATTGATTTGCAGCTGAATCATGTGTTTCGCATGGATTTGAAGCTAACTCGTTCGTTTCGCCTGTATTTGATGCTATATCACTTATATCGCAAGTATTTGAAGCTAAATCATGTGTTACGCTTGGATTTGAAGCTAAACCTTCTACATCGCATTGATTTGAAGCTAAATCATGTTTCTCGCATGGACTTGAAGCTACCTTGTTTGTTCCTTCAGTTTTTGAAGCTATATCACTAATATCGCAAGTATTTGAAGCTAAATCATATGTGCCGCAAGGATTTGAATCTGAACCTACTACATCGCATTGATTTGAAGCTAAATCTTGTGTATCGCATGGATTTGAAGCTAAACCTTCTACATCGCATTGATTTTAATCTAAATCATTTGTTTCGCATGGAATTGATGCCACCTCGTTTGTTCCTCCAGCTTTTGAAGCTATATCACTTATATCGGAACTATTTGAAGCTAAATCATATGTGTCGCATGGATTTGAAGCAAACCTTCTACATCGCATTGATTTGAAGATAAATCGTGTGTTTCGCATGGATTTGAAGCTAACTCGTTAGTTTCGCATGCAGTTGTAGCTAAATAATCTATATCACAAGTATTTGTAACTAAACCATTTGTTTCGCATGGATTTGAAGCTACGCCTTCTACTTCGCATTGATTTGAAGCTAAATCATTTGTTTCGCATGGAATTGAAGCTACCTCGTTTGTTCCTCCTGCTTTTGAAGCTATATCACTTATATCGCAAGTATTTGAAGATAAATCATATGTGTCGAATGGATTTGAAGCTGAACCTAATACATCGCATTGATTTGAAACTAAATCTTGTGTATCGCATGGATTTGAAGCTAAACCTACTACATCGCATTGATTTGAAGCTAAATCATGTATATAGCATGGATTTGAAGGTATCTCGTTTGTTTCGCATGCAGTTGTATCTAATTAATGTATATCACAAGTATTTGTAGCAAAACCATTTGTTTTGCATGGATTTGAAGCTAAGCCTTCTACTTCGCATTCATTTGAAGCTAAATCATTTCTTTCGCATGGATTTGAATCTAAGTCTTGTCCTTCGAATTGATTTGAAGCTAAATCATGTGTTTCGTATGGATTTGAAGCTAAACCTTCTACATCGCATTGATTTGAAGCTAAACCTTCTATATTCTATTGATTTGAAGCTGAAGCTTCTACCTCTAATTGATTTGAAGCTAAACCTTCTACATCGCATTGATTTGAAGCTAAATCATGTGTATCGCATGGATTTGAAGTTAACTCGTTTGTTTCGCATGCAGTTGTAGCTAAATAAGGTATATCACAAGTATTTGTAGTTAAACCATTTGTTTTGCATGGATTTGAAGCCAAGCCATCTACTTCGCATTCATTTGAAACTAAATCATTTGTTTCGCATGGATTTGAATCTAAGCCTTGTCCTTCGAATTGATTTGAATCTAAATCATGTGTGTCGTATGGATTTGAAGCTAAACCTTCTACATCGCATTTATTTGAAGCTAAACCTTCTATATTCTATTGATTTGAAGCTAAACCATCTACCTCTTATTGATTTGAAGCTAAACCTTCTACATCGTATTGATTTGAAGACAAATCGTGTGTTTCGCATGGATTTGAAGCTAACTCGTTAGTTTCGCATGCAGTTGTAGCTAAATAATGTATATCACAACTATTTGTAGCTAAACCATTTGTTTCGCATGGATTTGAAGCTCTTTCATTTATACTGCAAGTATTTAAAGCTAAATCATTCGGTTCGCATGGATTTGAAGCTAAGCCTTCTAATACGCATTGTTTTGAATCTAAATCATGTGTTTCGCATGTATTTGAAGCTAACTCGTTTGTATCGGGTGCAGTTGAAGCTAAATCATGCATACCCCAAGTATTTGAAGCTAAACAATTTCTATCGCATGGATTTGAAGATAAGCCTTCTACTTCGCATTGATTTGAAGCTAAATCATGTGTTTCGCATGTATTTGAAGCTAACTCGTTTGTTTCGAGTGCAGTTGAAGCTAAATCATGTATATCCCAAGTATTTGAAGCTAAACAATTTGTATCGCATGGATTTGTAGATAAGCCTTCTACTTCGCATTGATCTGAAGTTAAATCATGTGTTTCGCATGGATTTGAATCTAACTCGTTTGCTTCGCCTGCAGTTGAAGCTATATCATTTATACCGCAAGCATTTGAAGGTAAATCATTTGTTTCGCATGGATATGAAGCTAACTTGTTTGTTTCGGATGCATTTGATGCTATATCACTTATATCGCAAGCATCTGAAGCTTAATCATTTGCTTCCCATGGATTTGAAGCTAAACCTTCTACATCGCATTGATTTGCAGCTAAATCATGTGTTTCGCATGGATTTGAAGCTAACTCGATCGTTTCGCCTGTATTCGAAGCTATATCACTTATATCGCAAGTATTTGAAGCTAAATCATGTGTTACGCTTGAATTTGAAGCTAAACCTTCTACATCGCATTGATTTGAAGCTAAATCATGTGTCTCGCATGGAATTGAAACTACCTCGTTTGTTCCTACAGCTTTTGAAGCTATATCACTTATATCGCAAGTATTTGAATCTAAATCATATGTGTCGCATGGATTTGAAGCTGAACCTACTACATCGCATTGATTTGAAGCTAAATCTTGTGTATCGCATGGATTTGAAGCTTAACTTTCTACATCGCATTGATTTGAAGCTAAAGCATGTATATAGCATGGATTTGAAGCTAACTCGTTTGTTTCGCATGCAGTTGTAGCTAAATAATGTTTATCACAAGTATTTGTAGTTAAACCATTTGTTTTGCATGGATTTGAAGCCAAGCCTTCTACTTCGCATTCATTTGAAGCTAAATCATTTGTTTCGCATGGATTTGAATCTAAGCCTTGTCCTTCGAATTGATTTGAATCTAAATCATGTGTGTCTTATGGATTTGAAGCTAAACCTTCTACTTCGCATTTATTTGAAGCTAAACCTTCTATATTCTATTGATTTGAAGCTAAACCATCTACCTCTTATTGATTTGAAGCTAAACCTTCTACATCGCATTGATTTGAAGATAAATCGTGTGTTTCGCATGGATTTGAAGCTAAATCGTTAGTTTCGCATGCAGTTGTAGCTAAATAATGTATATCACAAGTATTCGTAGCTAAACCATTTGTTTTGCATGGATTTGAAGCTACGCCTTCTACTTCGCATTGATTTGAAGCTAAATCATGTGTTTCGCATGGAATTGAAGCAACCTCGTTTGTTCCTCCAGCTTTTCAAGCTATATCACTTATATCGCAAGTATTTGAAGCTAAATCATATGTGTCGCATGGATTTGAAGCTGAACCTACTACATCGCATTGATTTGAAGCTAAATCTTGTGTATCGCATGGATTTGAAGCTTAACTTTCTACATCGCATTGATTTGAAGCTAAAGCATGTATATAGCATGGATTTGAAGCTAACTCGTTTGTTTCGCATGCAGTTGTAGCTAAATAATGTATATCACAAGCATTTGTAGCTAAACCATTTGTTTTGCATGGATTTGAAGCTAAGCCTTCTACTTCGCATTCATTTGAAGCTAAATCATTTGTTTCGCATGGATTTGAATCTAAGCATTGTACTTCGAATTGATTTGAAGCTAAATCATGTGTTTCGTATGGATTTGAAGCTGAACCTTCTACATCGCATTGATTTGAAGCTAAATCATGTGTTTTGCATGGGTTTGATGCTAACTCGTTTGTTTCCCCTGCATTTGAAGCTATATCAATTATATCAGGAGTATCTGATGCTAAATCATTTGTTTCGCATGGATTTGAAGCTAAACCTTCTACATCGCATTGATTTGAAGCTAAATCTTGTGTATCGCATGGATTTGAAGCTAAACCTTCTACATCGTATTGATTTGAAGCTAAATCATTTGTTTCGCATGGATTTGAATCTAAGCCTTGTCCTTCGAATTGATTTGAAGGTAAATCATGTGTTTCGAATGGATTTGAAGCTAAACCTTCTACATCGCATTGATTTGAAGCTAAATCTTGTGTATGGCATGGATTTGAAGCTAAACCTTCTACATCGCATTGATTTGAAGCTAAATCATGTGTCTCGCATGGAATTGAAGCTACCTCGTTTGTTCCTACAGCTTTTGAAGCTATATCACTTATATCGCAAGTATTTGAAGCTACATCATATGTGTCGCATGGATTTGAAGCTGAACCTACTACATTGCATTGATTTGAAGCTAAATCTTGTGTATGGCATGGATTTGAAGCTAAACCTTCTACATCGCATTGATTTGAAGCTAAATCATGTGTATCGCATGGATTTGAAGTTAACTCGTTTGTTTCGCATGCAGTTGTATCTAAATAGCGTATATCACAAGTATTTGAAGCTAAATCATTTGTTTCGCATGGATTTGAATCTAAGCCTTGTCCTTCGAATTGATTTGAAGGTAAATCATGTGTTTCGTATGGATTTGCAGCTAAACTTTCTACATCGCATTGATTTGAAGCTAAACCTTCTACATTCTATTGATTTGAAGCTAAACCTTCTACCTCTTATTGTTTTGAAGCTAAACCTTCTACACCGCATTGATTTGAAGATACATCGTGTGTTTCGCTTGGATTTGAAGCTAACTCGTTAGTTTCGCATGCAGTTGTAGCTAAATAATGTATATCACAAGTATTTGTAGCTAAACCATTTGCTTCGCATGGATTTGAAGCTACGCCTTCCACTTCGCATTGATTTGAAGCTAAATCATTTGTTTCGCATGGAATTGAAGCTACCTCGTTTGTTCCTCCTGCTTTTGGAGCTATGTCACTTATACCGCATGGATTTGAAGCTGAACCTACTACATCGCATTAATTTGAAGCTAAATCTTGTGTATCGCATGGATCTGAAGCTAAGCTTTCTACTTCGCATTGATTTGAAGATAAATCATTTCTTCGCATGGAATTGAAAATTCCTCGTTTGTTCCTCCAGCTTTTGAAGCTATATCATTTATATCGCAAGTATTTGAAGCTAAATCATATGTGTCGCATGGATTTGAAGCTGAACCTTCTACATCGCATTGATTTGAATCTAAATCTTGTGTATCGCATGGGTTTGAAGCTAAACCTTCTACATCGCATTGATTTGCAGCTAAATCATATGTTTCGCATGGATTTGAAGCTAACTCGTTCGTTTCGCCTGCAGTTGAATCTACATCACTTATATCGCTAGTATTTGAAGCTAAATCATGTGTATCGCGTGGATTTTGAAGCTAACTCGTTTGATTAGTCTGCATTTGTAGCTATATCACAGATACCCCAAGTGTTTGAAGCTAAATCATTTGTTTCGGGTGGATTTGAAGCTAAACCTTCTACATCGCATTGATTTGCAGCTAAATCATGTGTTTCGCATGGATTTGAAGCTAACTCGTTCGTTTCGCCTGCAGTTGAATCTACATCACTTATATCGCTAGTATTTGAAGCTAAATCATGTTTATCGCGTGGATTTTGAAGCTAACTCGTTTGATTAGTCTTCATTTGAAGCTATATCACTTACACCCCAAGTGTTTGAAGCTATATCATTTGTTTCGCATGGATTTGAAGCTAAACCTTCTTCATCGCATTGATTTGCAGCTAAATCATGTGTTTCGCATGGATTAGAAGCTAACTCGTTCGTTGCGCATGCAGTTAAATCTAAATAACGTATATCACAAGTATTTGAAGCTAAACCATTTGATTCGCATGGATTTGAAGCTAAGCCTTCTACTTCGCATTAATTGGAAGAAAAATCACGTGTTTTGCATGGATTTGAAGCTAAACCTTCTACATCGCATTGATTTGAAGCTAAATCATGTGTTTCGTATGGATTTGAAGCTAAACCTTCTACATCGCATTGATTTGAAGCTAAACCTTCTACATACTATTGATTTGAAGCTAAACCTTCTACCTCTTATTGTCTTGAATCTAAACCTTCTACATCGCATTGATTTGCAGCTAAATAATTTGTTTCGCATGGATTTGAAACTAATTCGTTCGGTTCGCCTGCAGTTGAATCTACATGACTTATATCGCTAGTATTTGAAGCTAAATCATGTGTACCGCGGGGATTTTGAAGCTAACTCGTTTGATTAGCCTTCATTTGAAGCTATATCACTTACACCACAAGTGTTTGAAGCTATATCATTTGTTTCGCATGGATTTGAAGCTAAACCTTCTTCATCGCATTGATTTGCAGATAAATCATGTGTTTCGCATGGATTTGAAGCTAACTCGTTCGTTTCGCCTGTATTCGAAGCTATATCACTTATATCGCAAGTATTTGAAGCTAAATCATGTGTTTCGTATGGATTTGAAGCTAAACCTTCTACATCGCATTGATTTGAAGCTAAATCACGTGTCTCGCATGGAATTGAAGCTACCTCGTTTGTTCCTACAGCTTTTAAAGCTATATCACTTATATCGCAAGTATTTGAAGCTAAATCATATGTGTCGCATGGATTTGAAGCTGAGCCTTCTACTTCGCATTCATCTGAAGCTAAATCATTTGTTTCGCATGGATTTGAATGTAAGCCTTGCCCTTCGAATTGATTTGAAGCTAAATCATGTGTTTCGTATGGATTTGAAGCTAAACCTTCTACATCGCATTGATTTGCAGCTAAATCATGTGTTTCGCATGGATTTGTAGCTAAACCTTCTACATCGCATTGATTTGCAGCTGAATCATGTGTTTCGCATGGATTTGAAGCTACCTCGTTTGTTCCTACAGCTTTTGAAGCTATATCACTTATATCGCAAGTATTTGAATCTAAATCATATGTGTCGCATGGATTTGAAGCTGAACCTACTACATCGCATTCATTTGAAGCTAAATCTTGTGTATCGCATGGATTTGAAGCTAAACCTTCTACATCGCTTTGATTTGAAGATAAATCATGTGTTTCGCATGGAGTTGAAGCTAACTCGTTCGTTTCGCCTCCATTTGAAACTATGTCACTTATATCGCAAGTATTTAAAGCTAAATCATATGTGCCGCATGGATTTGAAGCTGTGCCTTCTACTTCGCATTCATCTGAAGCTAAATCATTTGTTTCGCATGGATTTGAATCTAAGCCTTGCCCTTCGAATTGATTTGAAGCTAAATCATGTGTTTCGTATGGATTTGAACCTAAACCTTCTACATCGCATTGATTTGAAGCTAAACCTTCTATATTCTATTGATTTGAAGCTAAACCTTCTACCTCTTATTGATTTGAAGCTAAACCTTCTACATCGCATTGATTTGAAGATAAATCGTGTGTTTCGCATAGATTTGAAGCTAACTCGTTAGTTTCGCAAGCAGTTGTAGCTAAATAATGTATATCACAAGTATTTGTAGCTAAACCATTTGTTTCGCATGGATTTCAAGCTACGCCTTCTACTTCGCATTGATTTGAAGCTAAAGCATTTGTTTCGCATGGATTTGAATCTAAGCCTTGTCCTTCGAATTGATTTGAAGCTAAAACATGTGTTTCGTTTGGATTTGAAGCTAAACCTTCTACATCGCATTGATTTGAAGCTAAATCATGTGTCTCGCATGGAATTGAAGCTACCTCGTTTGTTCCTACAGCTTTTGAAGCTATATCACTTATATCGCAAGTATTTGAATCTAAATCATATGTGTCGCATGGATTTGAAGCTGAACCTACTACATCGCATTGATTTGAAGCTAAATCTTGTGTATCGCATGGATTTGAAGCTAAACCTTCCACATCGCATTGATTTGAAGCTAAATCATGTGTATCGCATGGATTTGAAGCTAACTCGTTAGTTTCGCATGCAGTTGTAGCTAAATAATCTATATCACAAGTATTTGTAGCTAAACCATTTGTTTCGCATGGATTTGAAGCTACGCATTCTACTTCGCATTGATTTGAAGCTAAATCATTTGTTTCGCATGGAATTGAAGCCTCCTCGTTTGTTCCTCCAGCTTTTGAAGCTATATCACTTATATCGCAAGTATTTGAAGCTAAATCATATGTATCGCTTGGGTTTGAAGCTGAACCTTCTACATCGCATTGATTTGAAGCTAAATCTTGTGTATCGCATGGATTTGAAGCTAAACCTTCTGCATCACATTGATTTGCAGCTAAATCATGTGTTTCGCATGGATTTGAAGCTAACTCGTTCGTTTCGCCTCCATTTGAAACTATATCACTTATATCGCAAGTATTTAAAGCTAAATCATATGTGCCGCATGAATTTGAAGCAGAGCCTTCTACTTCGCATTCATCTGAAGCTAAATCATTTGTTTCGCATGGATTTGAATCTAAGCCTTGCCCTTCGAATTGATTTGAAGCTAAATCATGTGTTTCGTATGGATTTGAAGCTAAACCATCTACATCGCATTGATTTGCAGCTAAATCATGTGTTTCGCATGGATTTGAAGCTAAACCTTCTACATTGCATTGATTTGCAGCTGATTCATGTGTTTCGCATGGATTTGAAGCTAACTCGTTCGTTTCGCCTGTATTCGAAGCTATATCACTTATATCGCAAATATTTGAAGCTAAATCATGTGTTACACTTGGATATGAAGCTAAACCTTCTACATCGCATTGATTTGAAGCTAAATCATGTGTCTCGCATGGAATTGAAGCTACCTCGTTTGTTCCTACAGCTTTTGAAGCTATATCACTCATATCGCAAGTATTTGAAGCTAAATCATATGTGTCGCATGGATTTGAAGCTGAACATACTACATCGCATTGATTTGAAGCTAAATCATGTACATAGCATGGATTTGAAGCTATCTCGTTTATTTCGCATGCAGTTGTAGCTAAATAATGTATATCACAAGTATTTGTAGCTAAACCATTTGTTTTGCATGGATTTGAATCTAAGCCTTCTACTTCGCATTCATTTGAAGCTAAATCATTTGTTTCGCATGGATTTGAATCTAAGCCTTGTCCTTCGAATTGATTTGAAGCTAAATCATGTGTTTCGTATGGATTTGAAGCTAAACCTTCTACATCGCATTGATTTGAAGCTAAACCTTCTATATTCTATTGATTTGAAGCAGAACCTTCTACCTCTTATTGATTTGAAGCTAAACCTTCTACATCGCATTGACTTGAAGCTAAATCTTGTGTATGGCATGGATTTGAAGCTAAACCTTCTACATCGCATTGATTTGAAGCTAAATCATGTGTATCGCATGGATTTGAAGTTAACTCGTTTGTTTCGCATGCAGTTGTATCTAAATAGTGTATATCACAAGTATTTGTAGTTAAACCATTTGTTTTGCATGGATTTGAAGCCAAGCCTTCTACTTCGCATTCATTTGAAGCTAAATCATTTGTTTCGCATGGATTTGAATCTAAGCCTTGTCCTTCGAATTGATTTGAATCTAAATCACGTGTGTCGTATGGATTTGAAGCTAAACCTTCTACATCACATTTATTTGAAGCTAAACCTTCTATATTGTATTGATTTGAAGCTAAACCATCTACCTCTTATTGATTTGAAGCAAACCTTCCACTTCGCATTGATTTGAAGCTAAATCATTTGTTTCGCATGGAATTGAAGCTACCTCGTTTGTTCCTCCTGCTTTTGAAGCTATATCACTTATATCGCATGGATTTGAAGCTGAACCTACATCGAATTGATTTGAAGCTAAATATTGTGTATCGTATGGATCTGAAGCTAAGCCTTCTACTTCGCATTGATTTGAAGTTAAATCATTTGTTTCGCATGGAATTGAAGCTTCCTCGTTTGTTCCTCCAGCTTTTGAAGCTATATCGCTTATATCCCAAGTATTTGAAGCTAAATCATATGTGTCGCATGGATTTGAAGCTGAACCTTCTACATCGCATTGAAATGAATCTAAATCTTGTGTATCGCATGGATTTGAAGCTAAACCTTCTACATCACATTGATTTCCAGCTAAATCATATGTTTCGCATGGATTTGAAGCTAACTCGTTCGTTTCGCCTGCAGTTGAACCTACATCACTTATATCGCAAGTATTTGAAGCTAAATCATGTATGTCGCGCTGATTTTGAGGCTAACTCGTTTGATTAGTCTGCATTTGAAGCTATATCACTTATACCCCAAGTGTTTGAAGCTAAGTCATTTGTTTCGCGTGGATTTGAAGCTAAACCTTCTACATCGCATTGATTTGAAGCTAAATCATATGTGTCGCATGGATTTGAAGCTGAACCTACTACATCGCATTGATTTGAAGCTAAATCTTGTGTATCGCATGGATTTGAAGCTAAACCTTCCACATCGCATTGATTTGAAGCTAAATCATGTGTATCGCATGGATTTGAAGCTAAACCTTCTACATCGCATCGATTTGCAGCTGAATCATGTGTTTCGCATGGATTTGAAGCTACCTCGTTTGTTCCTCCAGCTTTTGAAGCTATATCACCTATATCGCAAGTATTTGAAGCTAAATCATATGTGTCGCATGGATTTGAAGCTGAACCTTCTACATCGCATTGATTTGAAGCTAAATCTTGTGTATCGCATGGATTTGAAGCTAAACCTTCTACATCACATTGATTAGCAGCTATATCATGTGTTTCGCATGGATTTGAAGCTAACTCGTTCGTTTTGCCTGCAGTTGAATCTACATCACTTATATCGCAAGTGTTTGAAGATAAATCATGTGTATCGCGTTGATTTTTAAGCTAACTCGTTTGATTAGTCTGCATTTGAAGCTATATCACTTATACCCCAAGTGTTTGAAGCTAAATCATTTGTTTCGCGTGGATTTGAAGCAAAACCTTCTACATCGCATTGATTTGAAGCTAAATCATGTGTTTCGCATGCAGTTGAAGCTAAATCATGTCTTTCACAAGTATTTGAATATGAACCAATTGAATCGCATTGATTTGAACCCGAGCCTTCTACTTCGCACTGATTTGCAGCTAAATAATGTGTCTCGCATGGATTTGTAGCTAAACCTTCTACATCGCATTGATTTGCAGCTGAATCATGTGTTTCGCATGGATTTGAAGCTACCTCGTTTGTTCCTACAGCTTTTAAAGCTATATCACTTATATCGCAAGTATTTGAAGCTAAATCATATGTGTCGCATGGATTTGAAGCTGAACCTAATACATCGCATTGATTTGAAGCTAAATCTTTTGTATCGCATGGATTTGAAGCTAAACCTTCTACATCGCATTTATTTGAAGCTAAACCTTCTATATTCCATTGATTTGAAGCTAAACCATCTACCTGTTATAGATTTTAAGCAAACCTTCTACATCGCATTGATTTGAAGATAAATCGTGTGTTTCGCATGGATTTGAAGCTAAACCTTCTACATTGCATTGATTTGCAGCTGATTCATGTGTTTCGCATGGATTTGAAGCTAACTCGTTCGTTTCGCCTGTATTCGAAGCTATATCACTTATATCGCAAATATTTGAAGCTAAATCATGTGTTACACTTGGATATGAAGCTAAACCTTCTACAACGCATTGATTTGAAGCTAAATCATGTGTCTCGCATGGAATTGAAGCTACCTCATTTGTTCCTACAGCTTTTGAAGGTATATCACTTATATCGCAAGTATTTGAAGCTAAATCATATGTGTCGCATGGATTTGAAGCTGAACCTAATACATCGCATTGATTTGAAGCTAAATCTTGTGTATCGCATTTATTTGAAGCTAAACCTTCTATATTCCATTGATTTGAAGCTAAACCATCTACCTCTTATAGATTTCAAGCAAACCTTCTACATCGCATTGATTTGAAAATAAATCGTGTGTTTCGCATGGATTTGAAGCTAACTCGTTAGTTTCGCATGCAGTTGTAGCTAAATAATCTATATCACAAGTATTTGTAGCTAAACCATTTGTTTCGCATGGATTTGAAGCTACGCATTCTACTTCGCATTGATTTGAAGCTAAATCATTTGTTTCGCATGGAATTGAAGCCTCCTCGTTTGTTCCTCCAGCTTTTGAAGCTATATCACTTATATCGCAAGTATTTGAAGCTAAATCATATGTATCGCTTGGGTTTGAAGCTGAACCTTCTACATCGCATTGATTTGAAGCTAAATCTTGTGTATCGCATGGATTTGAAGCTAAACCTTCTGCATCACATTGATTTGCAGCTAAATCATGTGTTTCGCATGGATTTGAAGCTAACTCGTTCGTTTCGCCTCCATTTGAAACTATATCACTTATATCGCAAGTATTTAAAGCTAAATCATATGTGCCGCATGAATTTGAAGCAGAGCCTTCTACTTCGCATTCATCTGAAGCTAAATCATTTGTTTCGCATGGATTTGAATCTAAGCCTTGCCCTTCGAATTGATTTGAAGCTAAATCATGTGTTTCGTATGGATTTGAAGCTAAACCATCTACATCGCATTGATTTGCAGCTAAATCATGTGTTTCGCATGGATTTGAAGCTAAACCTTCTACATTGCATTGATTTGCAGCTGATTCATGTGTTTCGCATGGATTTGAAGCTAACTCGTTCGTTTCGCCTGTATTCGAAGCTATATCACTTATATCGCAAATATTTGAAGCTAAATCATGTGTTACACTTGGATATGAAGCTAAACCTTCTACATCGCATTGATTTGAAGCTAAATCATGTGTCTCGCATGGAATTGAAGCTACCTCGTTTGTTCCTACAGCTTTTGAAGCTATATCACTTATATCGCAAGTATTTGAAGCTAAATCATATGTGTCGCATGGATTTGAAGCTGAACATACTACATCGCATTGATTTGAAGCTAAATCATGTACATAGCATGGATTTGAAGCTATCTCGTTTATTTCGCATGCAGTTGTAGCTAAATAATGTATATCACAAGTATTTGTAGCTAAACCATTTGTTTTGCATGGATTTGAATCTAAGCCTTCTACTTCGCATTCATTTGAAGCTAAATCATTTGTTTCGCATGGATTTGAATCTAAGCCTTGTCCTTCGAATTGATTTGAAGCTAAATCATGTGTTTCGTATGGATTTGAAGCTAAACCTTCTACATCGCATTGATTTGAAGCTAAACCTTCTATATTCTATTGATTTGAAGCAGAACCTTCTACCTCTTATTGATTTGAAGCTAAACCTTCTACATCGCATTGACTTGAAGCTAAATCTTGTGTATGGCATGGATTTGAAGCTAAACCTTCTACATCGCATTGATTTGAAGCTAAATCATGTGTATCGCATGGATTTGAAGTTAACTCGTTTGTTTCGCATGCAGTTGTATCTAAATAGTGTATATCACAAGTATTTGTAGTTAAACCATTTGTTTTGCATGGATTTGAAGCCAAGCCTTCTACTGCGCATTCATTTGAAGCTAAATCATTTGTTTCGCATGGATTTGAATCTAAGCCTTGTCCTTCGAATTGATTTGAATCTAAATCACGTGTGTCGTATGGATTTGAAGCTAAACCTTCTACATCACATTTATTTGAAGCTAAACCTTCTATATTGTATTGATTTGAAGCTAAACCATCTACCTCTTATTGATTTGAAGCAAACCTTCCACTTCGCATTGATTTGAAGCTAAATCATTTGTTTCGCATGGAATTGAAGCTACCTCGTTTGTTCCTCCTGCTTTTGAAGCTATATCACTTATATCGCATGGATTTGAAGCTGAACCTACATCGAATTGATTTGAAGCTAAATATTGTGTATCGTATGGATCTGAAGCTAAGCCTTCTACTTCGCATTGATTTGAAGTTAAATCATTTGTTTCGCATGGAATTGAAGCTTCCTCGTTTGTTCCTCCAGCTTTTGAAGCTATATCGCTTATATCGCAAGTATTTGAAGCTAAATCATATGTGTCGCATGGATTTGAAGCTGAACCTTCTACATCGCATTGAAATGAATCTAAATCTTGTGTATCGCATGGATTTGAAGCTAAACCTTCTACATCACATTGATTTCCAGCTAAATCATATGTTTCGCATGGATTTGAAGCTAACTCGTTCGTTTCGCCTGCAGTTGAACCTACATCACTTATATCGCAAGTATTTGAAGCTAAATCATGTATGTCGCGCTGATTTTGAGGCTAACTCGTTTGATTAGTCTGCATTTGAAGCTATATCACTTATACCCCAAGTGTTTGAAGCTAAGTCATTTGTTTCGCGTGGATTTGAAGCTAAACCTTCTACATCGCATTGATTTGAAGCTAAATCATATGTGTCGCATGGATTTGAAGCTGAACCTACTACATCGCATTGATTTGAAGCTAAATCTTGTGTATCGCATGGATTTGAAGCTAAACCTTCCACATCGCATTGATTTGAAGCTAAATCATGTGTATCGCATGGATTTGAAGCTAAACCTTCTACATCGCATCGATTTGCAGCTGAATCATGTGTTTCGCATGGATTTGAAGCTACCTCGTTTGTTCCTCCAGCTTTTGAAGCTATATCACCTATATCGCAAGTATTTGAAGCTAAATCATATGTGTCGCATGGATTTGAAGCTGAACCTACTACATCGCATTGATTTGAAGCTAAATCTTGTGTATCGCATGGATTTGAAGCTAAACCTTCCACATCGCATTGATTTGAAGCTAAATCATGTGTATCGCATGGATTTGAAGCTAACTCGTTAGTTTCGCATGCAGTTGTAGCTAAATAATCTATATCACAAGTATTTGTAGCTAAACCATTTGTTTCGCATGGATTTGAAGCTACGCATTCTACTTCGCATTGATTTGAAGCTAAATCATTTGTTTCGCATGGAATTGAAGCCTCCTCGTTTGTTCCTCCAGCTTTTGAAGCTATATCACTTATATCGCAAGTATTTGAAGCTAAATCATATGTATCGCTTGGGTTTGAAGCTGAACCTTCTACATCGCATTGATTTGAAGCTAAATCTTGTGTATCGCATGGATTTGAAGCTAAACCTTCTGCATCACATTGATTTGCAGCTAAATCATGTGTTTCGCATGGATTTGAAGCTAACTCGTTCGTTTCGCCTCCATTTGAAACTATATCACTTATATCGCAAGTATTTAAAGCTAAATCATATGTGCCGCATGAATTTGAAGCAGAGCCTTCTACTTCGCATTCATCTGAAGCTAAATCATTTGTTTCGCATGGATTTGAATCTAAGCCTTGCCCTTCGAATTGATTTGAAGCTAAATCATGTGTTTCGTATGGATTTGAAGCTAAACCATCTACATCGCATTGATTTGCAGCTAAATCATGTGTTTCGCATGGATTTGAAGCTAAACCTTCTACATTGCATTGATTTGCAGCTGATTCATGTGTTTCGCATGGATTTGAAGCTAACTCGTTCGTTTCGCCTGTATTCGAAGCTATATCACTTATATCGCAAATATTTGAAGCTAAATCATGTGTTACACTTGGATATGAAGCTAAACCTTCTACATCGCATTGATTTGAAGCTAAATCATGTGTCTCGCATGGAATTGAAGCTACCTCGTTTGTTCCTACAGCTTTTGAAGCTATATCACTTATATCGCAAGTATTTGAAGCTAAATCATATGTGTCGCATGGATTTGAAGCTGAACATACTACATCGCATTGATTTGAAGCTAAATCATGTACATAGCATGGATTTGAAGCTATCTCGTTTATTTCGCATGCAGTTGTAGCTAAATAATGTATATCACAAGTATTTGTAGCTAAACCATTTGTTTTGCATGGATTTGAATCTAAGCCTTCTACTTCGCATTCATTTGAAGCTAAATCATTTGTTTCGCATGGATTTGAATCTAAGCCTTGTCCTTCGAATTGATTTGAAGCTAAATCATGTGTTTCGTATGGATTTGAAGCTAAACCTTCTACATCGCATTGATTTGAAGCTAAACCTTCTATATTCTATTGATTTGAAGCAGAACCTTCTACCTCTTATTGATTTGAAGCTAAACCTTCTACATCGCATTGACTTGAAGCTAAATCTTGTGTATGGCATGGATTTGAAGCTAAACCTTCTACATCGCATTGATTTGAAGCTAAATCATGTGTATCGCATGGATTTGAAGTTAACTCGTTTGTTTCGAATGCAGTTGTATCTAAATAGTGTATATCACAAGTATTTGTAGTTAAACCATTTGTTTTGCATGGATTTGAAGCCAAGCCTTCTACTTCGCATTCATTTGAAGCTAAATCATTTGTTTCGCATGGATTTGAATCTAAGCCTTGTCCTTCGAATTGATTTGAATCTAAATCACGTGTGTCGTATGGATTTGAAGCTAAACCTTCTACATCACATTTATTTGAAGCTAAACCTTCTATATTGTATTGATTTGAAGCTAAACCATCTACCTCTTATTGATTTGAAGCAAACCTTCCACTTCGCATTGATTTGAAGCTAAATCATTTGTTTCGCATGGAATTGAAGCTACCTCGTTTGTTCCTCCTGCTTTTGAAGCTATATCACTTATATCGCATGGATTTGAAGCTGAACCTACATCGAATTGATTTGAAGCTAAATATTGTGTATCGTATGGATCTGAAGCTAAGCCTTCTACTTCGCATTGATTTGAAGTTAAATCATTTGTTTCGCATGGAATTGAAGCTTCCTCGTTTGTTCCTCCAGCTTTTGAAGCTATATCGCTTATATCGCAAGTATTTGAAGCTAAATCATATGTGTCGCATGGATTTGAAGCTGAACCTTCTACATCGCATTGAAATGAATCTAAATCTTGTGTATCGCATGGATTTGAAGCTAAACCTTCTACAACACATTGATTTCCAGCTAAATCATATGTTTCGCATGGATTTGAAGCTAACTCGTTCGTTTCGCCTGCAGTTGAACCTACATCACTTATATCGCAAGTATTTGAAGCTAAATCATGTATGTCGCGCTGATTTTGAGGCTAACTCGTTTGATTAGTCTGCATTTGAAGCTATATCACTTATACCCCAAGTGTTTGAAGCTAAGTCATTTGTTTCGCGTGGATTTGAAGCTAAACCTTCTACATCGCATTGATTTGAAGCTAAATCATATGTGTCGCATGGATTTGAAGCTGAACCTACTACATCGCATTGATTTGAAGCTAAATCTTGTGTATCGCATGGATTTGAAGCTAAACCTTCCACATCGCATTGATTTGAAGCTAAATCATGTGTATCGCATGGATTTGAAGCTACACCTTCTACATCGCATCGATTTGCAGCTGAATCATGTGTTTCGCATGGATTTGAAGCTACCTCGTTTGTTCCTCCAGCTTTTGAAGCTATATCACCTATATCGCAAGTATTTGAAGCTAAATCATATGTGTCGCATGGATTTGAAGCTGAACCTTCTACATCGCATTGATTTGAAGCTAAATCTTGTGTATCGCATGGATTTGAAGCTAAACCTTCTACATCACATTGATTAGCAGCTATATCATGTGTTTCGCATGGATTTGAAGCTAACTCGTTCGTTTTGCCTGCAGTTGAATCTACATCACTTATATCGCAAGTGTTTGAAGATAAATCATGTGTATCGCGTTGATTTTTAAGCTAACTCGTTTGATTAGTCTGCATTTGAAGCTATATCACTTATACCCCAAGTGTTTGAAGCTAAATCATTTGTTTCGCGTGGATTTGAAGCAAAACCTTCTACATCGCATTGATTTGAAGCTAAATCATGTGTTTCGCATGCAGTTGAAGCTAAATCATGTCTTTCACAAGTATTTGAATATGAACCAATTGAATCGCATTGATTTGAACCCGAGCCTTCTACTTCGCACTGATTTGCAGCTAAATAATGTGTCTCGCATGGATTTGTAGCTAAACCTTCTACATCGCATTGATTTGCAGCTGAATCATGTGTTTCGCATGGATTTGAAGCTACCTCGTTTGTTCCTACAGCTTTTAAAGCTATATCACTTATATCGCAAGTATTTGAAGCTAAATCATATGTGTCGCATGGATTTGAAGCTGAACCTAATACATCGCATTGATTTGAAGCTAAATCTTTTGTATCGCATGGATTTGAAGCTAAACCTTCTACATCGCATTTATTTGAAGCTAAACCTTCTATATTCCATTGATTTGAAGCTAAACCATCTACCTGTTATAGATTTTAAGCAAACCTTCTACATCGCATTGATTTGAAGATAAATCGTGTGTTTCGCATGGATTTGAAGCTAAACCTTCTACATTGCATTGATTTGCAGCTGATTCATGTGTTTCGCATGGATTTGAAGCTAACTCGTTCGTTTCGCCTGTATTCGAAGCTATATCACTTATATCGCAAATATTTGAAGCTAAATCATGTGTTACACTTGGATATGAAGCTAAACCTTCTACAACGCATTGATTTGAAGCTAAATCATGTGTCTCGCATGGAATTGAAGCTACCTCGTTTGTTCCTACAGCTTTTGAAGGTATATCACTTATATCGCAAGTATTTGAAGCTAAATCATATGTGTCGCATGGATTTGAAGCTGAACCTAATACATCGCATTGATTTGAAGCTAAATCTTGTGTATCGCATTTATTTGAAGCTAAACCTTCTATATTCCATTGATTTGAAGCTAAACCATCTACCTCTTATAGATTTCAAGCAAACCTTCTACATCGCATTGATTTGAAAATAAATCGTGTGTTTCGCATGGATTTGAAGCTAACTCGTTAGTTTCGCATGCAGTTGTAGCTAAATAATGTATATCACAAGTATTTGTAGCTAAACCATTTCTTTCGCATGGATTTGAAACTAAACCTTCTACATCGCATTGATTTGCAGATAAATCATGTGTTTCGCATGGATTTGAAGCTAACTCGTTCGTTTCGCCTGCAGTTGAATCTACATCACTTATATCGCTAATATTTGTAGCTAAATCATGTGTATCGCGTGGATTTTGAAGCTAACTCGTTTGATTAGTCTTCAATTGAAGCTATATCATTTATGCCCCAAGTGTTTGAAGCTATATCATTTGTTTCGCATGGATTTGAAGCTAAACCTCCTTCATCGCATTGATTTGCAGCTAAATCATGTGTTTCGCATGCAGTTGAAGCTAAATCATGTCTTTCACAAGTATTTGAAGATGAACCATTTGAGTCGCATTGATTTGTACCCAAGCCTTCTACTTCGCACCTATTTGCAGCTAAATAATGTGTATCGCATGGATTTGAAGCTAAACCTTCTACATCGCATTGATTTGAAGCTAAATTATTTGTTTCGCATGGATTTGAATATAAGCCTTGTCCTTCGAATTGATTTAAAGCTAAATCATGTGTTTCGTATGGATTTGAAACTAAACCTTCTGCATCGCATTGATTTGAAGCTAAATAATGTGTTTCGCATGGATTTGAAGCTAACTCGTTCGTTGCGCACGCAGTTAAATCTAAATAACGTATATCACAAGTATTTGAAGCTAAACCATTTGATTCGCATGGATTTGAAGCTAAAACTTCTACATCGCATTGATTTGCAGCTGAATCATGTCCTTCGCATAGATTTGAAGCTAACTCGTTCGTTTCGCCTGTATTTGAAGCTATATCACTTATATCGCAAGTATTCGAAGCTAAATCATGTGTATCGCATGGATTTGTTGCTAAACCTTCTACATCGCATTGATTTGAAGCTAAATCATTTGTTTCGCATGCAGTTGAAGCTAAATCATGTCTTTCACAAGTATTTCAAGATGAACCATTTGAATCGCATTGATTTGAACCCGAGCCTTCTACTTCGCACTGATTTGCAGCTAAATAATGTGTTTCGCATGGATTTGAAGCTAATCCTTCTACATCGCATTGATTTGCAGCTGAATCATGTGTTTCGCATAGATTTGAAGATAACTCGTTCGTTTTGCTTGCAGTTGAATCTACATCACTTATATCGCAAGTGTTTGAAGCTGAATCATGTGTATCGCGTGGAATTGAAGCTACCTCGTTTGTTCCTACAGCTTTTAAAGCTATATCACTTATATCGCAAGTATTTGAAGCTAAATCATATGTGTCGCATGGATTTGAAGCTGAACCTACTTCATCGCATTGACTTGAAGCTAAATCTTGTGTATGGCATGGATTTGAAGCTAAACCTTCTACATCGCATTGATTTGAAGCTAAATCATGTGTATCGCATGGATTTGAAGTTAACTCGTTTGTTTCGCATGCAGTTGTATCTAAATAATGTATATCACAAGTATTTGTAGTTAAACCATTTGTTTTGCATGGATTTGAAGCCAAGCCTTCTACTTCGCATTCATTTGAAGCTAAATCATTTGTTTCGCATGGATTTGAATCTAAGCCTTGTCCTTCGAATTGATTTGAATCTAAATCACGTGTGTCGTATGGATTTGAAGCTAAACCTTCTACATCACATTTATTTGAAGCTAAACCTTCTACATCGCATTGATTTGAAGATAAATCGTGTGTTTCCCATGGATTTGAAGCTAACTCGTTCGTTTCGCATGCAGTTGTAGCTAAATAATCTATATCACAAGTATTTGTAGCTAAACCATTTGTTTCACATGGATTTGAAGCTACGCCTTCTACTTCGCATTGATTTGAAGCTAAATCATTTGTTTCGCATGAATTGAAGCCACCTCGTTTGTTCCTCCAACTTTTGAAGCTATATCACTTATATCGCAACTATTTGAAGCTAAATCATGTGTATCGCATGGATTTGAAGCTAAACCTACTACATCGCATTGATTTGAAGCTAAATCATTTGTTTCGCATGGATTTGAAGCTAAAACATGTGTTTCGCATGCAGTTGAAGCTAAATCATGTCTTTCACAAGTATTTGAAGATGTACCATTTGAATTGCATTGATTTGAACCCGAGCCTTCTACTTCGCACTGATTTGCAGCTAAATAATGTGTTTCGCATGGATTTGAAGCTAATCCTTCTACATCGCACTGACTTGAAGCTGAATCATGTGTTTCGCATGGATTTGAAGCTACGCCTTCCACTTCGCATTGATTTGAAGCTAAATCATTTGTTTCGCATGGAATTGAAGCTACCTCGTTTGTTCCTCCTGCTTTTGAAGCTATATCACTTATATCGCATGGATTTGAAGCTGAACCTACATCGCATTGATTTGAAGCTAAATCTTGTGTATCGTATGGATCTGAAGCTAAGCTTTCTACTTCGCATTGATTTGAAGTTAAATCATTTGTTTCGCATGGAATTGAAGCTTCCTCGTTTGTTCCTCCAGCTTTTGAAGCTATATCGCTTATATCGCAAGTATTTGAAGCTAAATCATATGTGTCGCATGGATTTGAAGCTGAACCTTCTACATCGCATTGAAATGAATCTAAATCTTGTGTATCGCATGGATTTGAAGCTAAACCTTCTACATCACATTGATTTGCAGCTAAATCATATGTTTCGCATGGATTTGAAGCTAACTCGTTCGTTTCGCCTGCAGTTGAACCTACATGACTTATATCGCAAGTATTTGAAGCTAAATCATGTATATCGCGTGGATTTTGAGGCTAACTCGTTTGATTAGTCTGCATTTGAAGCTATATCACTTATACCCCAAGTGTTTGAAGCTAAGTCATTTGTTTCGCGTGGATTTGAAGCTAAACCTTCTACATCGCATTGATTTGAAGCTAAATCATATGTGTCGCATGGATTTGAAGCTGAACCTACTACATCGCATTGATTTGAAGCTAAATCTTGTGTATCGCATGGATTTGAAGCTAAACCTTCCACATCGCATTGATTTGAAGCTAAATCATGTGTATCGCATGGATTTGAAGCTAACTCGTTCGTTGCGCATGCAGTTAAATCTAAATAACGTATATCACAAGTATTTGAAGCTAAATCATTTGTTTCGCATAGATTTGAATCTAAGCCTTGTCCTTCGAATTGATTTGAAGCTAAATCATGTGTTTCGTATGGATATGAAGCTAAACCTTCTACATCGTATTGATTTGAAGCTAAATCATGTGTCTCGCATGGAATTGAAGCTACCTCGTTTGTTCCTACAGCTTTTGAAGCTATATCACTTATATCGCAAGTATTTGAAGCTAAATCATATGTGTCGCATGGATTTGAAGCTGAAACTACTACATCGCATTGATTTGAAGCTAAATCATGTGTTACGCTTGAATTTGATGCTAAACCTTCTACATCGCATTGATTTGAAGCTAAATCATGTGTCTCACATGGAATTGAAACTACCTCGTTTGTTCCTACAGCTTTTGAAGCTATATCACTTATATCGCAAGTATTTGAAGCTAAATCATATGTGTCGCATGGATTTGAAGCTGAACCTACTACATCGCATTGATTTGAAGCTAAATCTTGTGTATCGCATGGATTTGAAGCTTAACTTTCTACATCGCATTGATTTGAAGCTAAAGCATGTATATAGCATGGATTTGAAGCTAACTCGTTTGTTTCGCATGCAGTTGTAGCTAAATAATGTATATCACAAGCATTTGTAGCTAAACCATTTGTTTTGCATGGATTTGAAGCTAAGCCTTCTACTTCGCATTCATTTGAAGCTAAATCATTTGTTTCGCATGGATTTGAATCTAAGCATTGTACTTCGAATTGATTTGAAGCTAAATCATGTGTTTCGTATGGATTTGAAGCAGAACCTTCTACATCGCATTGATTTGAAGCTAAATCATGTGTCTCGCATGGAATTGAAGCTAGCTCGTTTGTTCCTACAGCTTTTGAAGCTATATCACTTATATCGCAAGTATTTGAAGCTTAATCATATGTGTCGCACGGATTTGAAGCTGAACCTACTACATCGCATTGATTTGAAGCTAAATCTTGTGTATGGCATGGATTTGAAGCGAAACCTTCTACATCGCATTGATTTGAAGCTAAATCATATGTATCGCATGGATTTGAAGTTAACTCGTTTGTTTCGCATGCAGTTGTAGCTAAATAATGTTTATCACAAGTATTTGTAGTTAAACCATTTGTTTTGCATGGATTTGAAGCCAAGCCTTCTACTTCGCATTCATTTGAAGCTAAATCATTTGTTTCGCATGGATTTGAATCTAAGCCTTGTCCTTCGAATTGATTTGAATCTAAATCATGTGTGTCGTATGGATTTGAAGCTAAACCTTCTACTTCGCATTTATTTGAAGCTAAACCTTCTATATTCTATTGATTTGAAGCTAAACCATCTACCTCTTATTGATTTGAAGCTAAACCTTCTACATCGCATTGATTTGAAGATAAATCGTGTGTTTCGCATGGATTTGAAGCTAAATCGTTAGTTTCGCATGCAGTTGTAGCTAAATAATGTATATCACAAGTATTCGTAGCTAAACCATTTGTTTTGCATGGATTTGAAGCTACGCCTTCTACTTCGCATTGATTTGAAGCTAAATCATGTGTTTCGCGTGGAATTGAAGCAACCTCGTTTGTTCCTCCAGCTTTTCAAGCTATATCACTTATATCGCAAGTATTTGAAGCTAAATCATATGTGTCGCATGGATTTGAAGCTGAACCTACTACATCGCATTGATTTGAAGCTAAATCTTGTGTTTCGTATGGATTTGAAGCTAACTCGATCGTTTCGCCTGTATTCGAAGCTATATCACTTATATCGCAAGTATTTGAAGCTAAATCATGTGTTACGCTTGAATTTGATGCTAAACCTTCTACATCGCATTGATTTGAAGCTAAATCATGTGTCTCGCATGGAATTGAAACTACCTCGTTTGTTCCTACAGCTTTTGAAGCTATATCACTTATATCGCAAGTATTTGAAACTAAATCATATGTGTCGCATGGATTTGAAGCTGAACCTACTACATCGCATTGATTTGAAGCTAAATCTTGTGTATCGCATGGATTTGAAGCGAAACCTTCTACATCGCATTGATTTGAAGCTAAATCATATGTATCGCATGGATTTGAAGTTAACTCGTTTGTTTCGCATGCAGTTGTAGCTAAATAATGTTTATCACAAGTATTTGTAGTTAAACCATTTGTTTTGCATGGATTTGAAGCCAAGCCTTCTACTTCGCATTCATTTGAAGCTAAATCATTTGTTTCGCATGGATTTGAATCTAAGCCTTGTCCTTCGAATTGATTTGAATCTAAATCATGTGTGTCGTATGGATTTGAAGCTAAACCTTCTACTTCGCATTTATTTGAAGCTAAACCTTCTATATTCTATTGATTTGAAGCTAAACCATCTACCTCTTATTGATTTGAAGCTAAACCTTCTACATCGCATTGATTTGAAGATAAATCGTGTGTTTCGCATGGATTTGAAGTTAAATCGTTAGTTTCGCATGCAGTTGTAGCTAAATAATGTATATCACAAATATTCGTAGCTAAACCATTTGTTTTGCTTGGATTTGAAGCTACGCCTTCTACTTCGCATTGATTTGAAGCTAAATCATGTGTTTCGCATGGAATTGAAGCAACCTCGTTTGTTCCTCCAGCTTTTCAAGCTATATCACTTATATCGCAAGTATTTGAAGCTAAATCATATGTGTCGCATGGATTTGAAGCTGAACCTTCTACATCGCATTGATTTGAAGCTAAATCTTGTGTTTCGTATGGATTTGAAGCTAACTCGATCGTTTCGCCTGTATTCGAAGCTATATCACTTATATCGCAAGTATTTGAAGCTAAATCATGTGTTACGCTTGAATTTGAAGCTAAACCTTCTACATCGCATTGATTTGAAGCTAAATCTTGTGTATCGCATGGATTTGAAGCTAAACCTTCTACATCGTATTGATTTGAAGCTAAATCATTTGTTTCGCATGGATTTGAATCTAAGCCTTGCCCTTCGAATTGATTTGAAGCTAAATCATGTGTTTCGCATGCATTTGAAGCTAAATCATGTGTTTCGCATGCATTTGAAGCTAAATCATGTGTTTCGCATGCATTTGAAGCTAACTCGTTTGTTTCGCATGCAGTTGAAGCTAAATTATGTATAGCAAAAGTATATGAAGCTAAACCATTTGTTTCGCATGGATTTGAAGCTACGCCTTCTACTTCGCATTGATTTGAAGCTAAATCATTTGTTTCGCATGGAATTGAAGCTACCTCGTTTGTTCGTCTTGCTTTTGAAGCTATATCACTTATATCGCATGGATTTGAAGCTGAACCTACTACATCGCATTGATTCGCAGCTAAATCATGTGTTTCGCATGGATTTGAAGCTAACTCGTTCGTTTCGCATGCAGTTGTAGCTAAATAATGTATATCACAAGTATTTGTAGCTAAACCATTTGTTTCGCATGGATTTGAAGCTACGCCTTCTACTTCGCATTGATTTGAAGCTAAATCATTTGTTTCGCACGGAATTGAAGCTACCTCGTTTGTTCCTCCTGCTTTTGAAGCTATATAACTTTTATCGCATGGATTTGAAGCTGAACCTGCTACATCGCATTGATTTGAAGCTAAATCTTGGGCGTCGCATGGATTTGAAGGAAACTATCTACATCGCGTTGATTTGAAGCTTAATCATGGGTATCGCATGGATTTGAAGCTAAACCTTCCACATCGAATTGATTTGAAGTTACATCATGTGTATCGCATGGATTTGAAGCTAACTCGTTCGTTTCGCAAGCAGTTGTAGCTAAATAATGTATATCACAAGAATTTGTAGCTAAATCATTTGTTTTGCATGGATTTGAAGCTAAGCCTTCTACTTCGCATTCATTTGAAGCTAAATCATTTGTTTCGCATGGATTTGAATCTAAGCATTGTACTTCGAATTGATTTGAATCTAAATCATGTGTTTCGTATGGATTTGAAGCTGAACCTTCTACATCGCATTGATTTGAAGCTAAATCTTGTGTATCGCATGGATTTGAAGCTAAACCTTCCACATCGCATTGATTTGAAGCTAAATCATGTGTATCGCATGGATATGAAGCTAACTCGTTCGTTTCGCATGCAGTTGTAGCTAAATAATGTATATCACAAGTATTTGTAGCTAAACCATTTGTTTTGCATGGATTTGAAGCTAATTCTTGTACTTCGCATTCATTTGAAGCTAAATCATTTGTTTCGCATGGATTTGAATCTAAGCATTGTACTTCGAATTGATTTGAAGCTAAATCATGTGTTTTGCATGGATTTGAAGCTGAACCTTCTACATCGCATTGATTTGAAGCTAAATCACGTGTCTCGCATGGAATTGAAGCTACCTCGTTTGTTCCTACAGCTTTTGAAGCTATATCACTTATATCGCAAGTATTTGAAGCTAAATCATATGTGTCGCATGGATTTGAAGCTGAACCTTCTACATCGCATTGATTTGAAGCTAAATCTTGTGTATCGCATGGATTTCAAGCTAAACCTTCTACATCACATTGATTTGCAGCTAAGTCATGTGTTTCGCATGGATTTGAAGCTAACTCGTTCGTTTCGCCTCCATTTGTAACTATGTCTCTTATATCGCAAGTATTTAAAGCTAAATCATATGTGCCGCATGGATTTGAAGCTAAGCCTTCTACTTCGCATTCATTTGAAGCTAAATCATGTCTTTCGTATGGATTTGAAGCTAAACCTTCTACATCGCATTGATTTGAAGCTAATCCTTCTATATTCTATTGATTTGAAGCTAAACCTTCTACCTCTTATTGATTTGAAGATAAATTGTGTGTTTCGCATAGATTTGAAGCTAACTCGTTAGTTACGCATGCAGTTGTAGCTAAATAATATATATCACAAGTATTTGAAGCAGAACGATTAGATTCGCATGGATTTGAAGCTACGCCTTCTACTTCGCATTGACTTGAAGCTAAACCATTTGTTTCGTATGGAATTGGAGCCACCTCGTTTGTTCCTCCTGCTTTTGAAGCTATATCACTTATATCGCAAGTATTTGAAGCTAAATCATATGTGTCGCATGGATTTGAAGCTGAACCTTCTACATCGCATTGATTTGAAGCTAAATCTTGTGTATCGCATGGATTTCAAGCTAAACCTTCTACATCACATTGATTTGCAGCTAAGTCATGTGTTTCGCATGGATTTGAAGCTAACTCGTTCGTTTCGCCTCCATTTGTAACTATGTCACTTATATCGGAAGTATTTAAAGCTAAATCATATGTGCCGCATGTATTTGAAGCTAAGCCTTCTACTTCGCATTCATTTGAAGCTAAATCATGTCTTTCGTGTGGATTTGAAGCTAAACCTTATACATCGCATTGCTTTGAAGCTAAACCTTCTATATTCTATTGATTTGAAGCTAAACCTTCTACCTCTTATTGATTTGAAGCTAAACCTTCTACCTCTTATTGATTTGAAGCTAAACCTTCTACATCGCATTGATTTGAAGATAAATCGTGTGTTTCGCATAGATTTCAAGCTAACTCGTTAGTTTCGCATGCAGTTGTAGCTAAATAATGTATATCACAAGTATTTGTAGCTAAACCATTTGTTTCGCATGGATTTGAAGCTACGCCTTCTACTTCGCATTGATTTGAAGCTAAATCATTTGTTTCGCATGGATTTGAATCTAAGCCTTGTCCTTCGAATTGATTTGAAGCTAAATCATCTGTTTCGTTTGGATTTGAAGCTAAACCTTCTATATCGCATCGATTTGAAGCTAAATCATGTGTCTCGCATGGAATTGAAGCTACCTCGTTTGTGCCTACAGCTTTTGAAGCTGTATCATTTATATGGCAAGTATTTGAAGCTAAATCATATGTTTCGCATGTATTAGAAGCTGAACCTACCACATCGCATTGATTTGAAGCTAAATCTTGTGTATCGCATGGATTTGAAGCTAAACCTTCTACATCGCATTGATTTGAAGCTAAATCATGTGAATTGCATGGATTTGAAGGTAACTCGTTAGTTTCGCATGCAGTTGTAGCTAAATAATGTATATCACAAGTATTTGTAGCTAAACCATTTGTTTCGCATGGATTTGAAGCTACGCCTTCTACTTCGCATTGATTTGAAGCTAAATCATTTGTTTCGCATGGAATTGAAGCTACCTCGTTTGTTCCTCCTGCTTTTGAAGCTATATCACTTATATCCCATGGATTTGAAGCTGAACCTACTACATCGCATTGATTTGAATCTAAATCATGTGTGTCACATGCAGTTGAAGCTAAATCATGTCTTTCACAATTATTTGAAGATGAACCATTTGAATCGCATTGATTTGAACCCGAGCCTTCTTCTTCGCACTGATTTGCAGCTAAATAATGTGTTTCGCATTGATTTGCAGCTAAATCATGTGTTTCGCATGGATTTGAAGCTAACTCGTTCGTTTCGCATGCAGTTGTAGCTAAATATTGTATATCACAAGTATTTGTAGCTAAACCATTTGTTTTGCATGGATTTGAAGCTAATTCTTCTACTTCGCATTCATTTGAAGCTAAATCATGTGTTTCGCATGGATTTGAAGCTAACTCGTTCGCTGCGCATGCAGTTAAATCCAAATAACGTATATCACAAGTATCTGAAGCTAAACCATTTGATTCGCATGGATTTGAAGCTAAGCCTACTACTTCGCATTAATTGGAAGATAAATCACGTGTTTTGCATGGATTTGAAGCTGAACCTACTACATCGCATTGATTTGAAGCTAAATCTTGTGTATGGCATGGATTTGAAGCTAAACGTTCTACATAGCATTGATTTGAATCTAAATCATGTGTATCGCATGGATTTGAAGTTAACTCGTTTGTTTCGCATGCAGTTGTAGATAAATAATGTTTATCACAAGTATTTGTAGTTAAACCATTTGTTTTGCATGGATTTGAAGCCAAGCCTTCTACTTCGCATTCATTTGAAGCTAAATCAATTGTTTCGCATGGTTTTCAATCTAAGCCTTGTCCTTCGAATTGATTTGAATCTAAATCATGTGTGTCGTATGGATTTGAAGCTAAACCTTCTACATCGCATTTATTTGAATCTAAACCTTCTATATTCCATTGATTTGAAGCTAAACCATCTACCTCTTATTGATTTGAAGCTAAACCTTCTACAACGCATTGATTTGAAGATAAATCGTGTGTTTCGCATGTATTTGAAGCTAACTCGTTAGTTTCGCATGCAGTTGTAGCTAAATAATGTATATCACAAGTTTTTGTAGCTAAACCATTTGTTTTGCATGGATTTGAAGCTACGCCTTCTACTTCGCATTGATTTGAAGCTAAATCATGTGTTTCGCATGGGATTGAAGCAACCTCGTTTGTTCTTCCAGCTTTTGAAGCTATATCACATATATCGCAAGTATTTGAAGCTAGATCATATGTGTCGCATGGATTTGAATCTGAACCTTCTACATCGCATTGATTTGAAGCTATATCTTGTGTATCGCATGGATTTGAAGCTAAACCATCTACATCACATTGATTTGCAGCTAAATCATGTGTTTCGCATGGATTTGAAGCTAACTCGTTCGTCTTGGCTGCAGTTGAATCTACATCACTTATATCGCAAGTGTTTGAAGCTAAATCATGTGTATCGCGTGGATTTTGAAGCTAACTCGTTCGTTGGGCATGCAGTTAAATCTAAATAACGTATATCACAAGTATTTGAAGCTAAACCATTTGATTCGCATGGATTTGAAGCTAAGCCTTCTACTTCGCATTAATAGGAAGATAAATCACGTGTTTTGAATGGATTTGAAACTAAACCTGCTACATCGCATTGATTTGAAGCTAAATCATGTGTTTCGTATGGATTTGAAGCTAAAGTTTCTACATCGCATTGACTTGAAGCTAAACCTTCTACATACTATTGATTTGAAGCTAAACCTTCTACCTCTTATTGTCTTGAAGATAAACCTTCTACATCGCAGTGATTTGAAGATAAATCGTGTGTTTCGCATAGATTTCAATCTAACTCGTTAGTTTCACATGCAGTTGTAGCTAAATAATGTATATCACAAGTATTTGTAGCTAAACCATTTGTTTCGCATGGATTTGAAGCTACGCCTTCTACTTCGCATTGATTTGAAGCTAAATCATTTGTTTCGCACTGAATTGAAGCTACCTCGTTTGTTCCTCCTGCTTTTTAAGCTATATCACTTATATCGCATGGATTTGAAGCTGAACCTACTACATCGCATTGATTTGAAGCTAAATCATGTGTCTCGCATGGAATTGAAGCTACCTCGTTTGTTCCTACAGCTTTTGAAGCTATATCACTTATATCGCAAGTATTTTAAACTAAATCATATGTGTCGCATGTATTAGAAGCTGAACCTACTACATCGCATTGATTTGAAGCTAAATCTTGTGTATCGCATGGATTTGAAGCTAAACCATCTACATCGCATTGATTTGAAGCTAAATCATGTGAGTCGCATGGATTTGAAGCTAACTCGTTCGTTTCGCATGCAATTTTAGCTAAATGATGTATATCACAAGTATTTGTAGCTAAACCATTTGTTTTGCATGGATTTGAAGCTAAGCCTTCTACTTCGCATTCATTTGAAGCTAAATCATTTGTTTCGCATGGATTTGAATGTAAGCCTTGTCCTTCGAATTGATTTAAAGCTAAATCTTGTGTATGGCATGGATTTGAAGCTAAACCTTCTACATCGCATTGATTTGAAACTAAATCATGTGTCTCGCATGGAATTGAAGCTACCTCGTTTGTTCCTACAGCTTCTGAAGCTATATCACTTATACCGCAAGTATTTGAAGCTAAATCATATGTGTCGCATGTATTACAAGCTGAACCTACTACATCGCATGGATTTGAAGCTAAATCTTGTGTATCGCATGGATTTGAAACTAAACCTTCTACATCGCATTGATTTGAAGCTAAATCATGTGAGTCGCATGGATTTGAAGCTAACTCGTTCTTTTCGCAAGCAATTGTAGCTAAATGATGTACATCACAAGTATTTGTAGCTAAATCATTTGTTTTGCATAGATTTGAAGCTAAGCCTTCTACTTCGCATTCATTTGAAGCTAAATCATTTGTTTCGCATGGATTTGAATATAAGCCTTGCCCTTCGAATTGATTTGAAGCTAAATCATGTGTTTCGTATGGATTTGAAGCTAAATCTTCTACATCGCATTGACTTGAAGCTAAACCTTCTACATACTATTGCTTTGAAGCTAAACCTTGTACCTCTTATTGTTTTGAAGCTACACCTTCTACATCGCATTGATTTGCAGGTAAATAATGTGTCGCATGGATTTGAAGCTAACTCGTTCGTTTCGCCTGCAGTTGAACCTACATCACATATATCGCAAGTATTTGAAGCTAAATCATGTGTATCGCGTGGATTTTGAAGCTAACTCGTTTGATTAGTCTGCATTTGAAGCTATATCACTTATACCCCAAGTGTTTGAAGCTAAATCATTTGTTTCGCGTGGATTTGAAGCCAAACCTTTTACATCGCATTGATTTGAAGCTAAATCTTGTGTATCGCATGGATTTGAAGCTAAACCTTTCACATCGCATTGATTTGAAGCTAAATCATGTGTATCGCATGGATTTGAGGCTAACTCGTTCGTTTCGCATGCAGTTGAACCTACATCACTTATATCGCAAGTATTTGAAGCTAAATCATGTATATCGCGTGGATTTTGAAGCTAACTCGTTTGATAAGTCTGCATTTGAAGCTATACCACTTATACCCCAAGTGTTTGAAGCTAAATCATTTGTTTCGCGTGGATTTGAAGCTAAACCTTCTACTTCGCATTCATTTGAAGCTAAATCGTGTGTTTCGTATGGATTTGAAGCTAAACGTTCTGCATCGCATTGGTTTGAAGCCAAACCTTCTATATTCTATTGATTTGAAGCTAAATCTTCTACCTCTTATTGATTTGAAGCTAAACCTTCTACATCGCAGTGATTTGAAGATAAATCGTGTGTTTCGCATAGATTTCAATCTAACTCGTTAGTTTCACATGCAGTTGTAGCTAAATAATGTATATCACAAGTATTTGTAGCTAAACCATTTGTTTCGCATGGATTTGAAGCTACGCCTTCTACTTCGCATTGATTTGAAGCTAAATCATTTGTTTCGCACGGAATTGAAGCTACCTCGTTTGTTCCTCCTGCTTTTAAGCTATATCACTTATATCGCATGGATTTGAAGCTGAACCTACTACATCGCATTGATTTGAAGCTAAATCATGTGTATCGCGTGGATTTGAAGCTAACTCGTTTGATTAGTCTTCATTTGAAGCTATATCACTTACACCCCAAGCGTTTGAAGCTATATCATTTGTTTCGCATGGATTTGAAGCTAATCTTTCTTCATCGCATTGGTTTGCAGCTAAATCATGTGTTTCGTATGGATTTGAAGCTAACTCGTTCGTTGCGCATGCAGTTAAATCTAAATAACGTATATCACAAGTATGTGAAGCAAAACCATTTAATTCGCATGGATTTGAAGCTAAGCCTTCTACTTCGCATTAATTGGAAGATAAATCACGTGTTTTGCATGGATTTGAAGCTAAACCATCTACATCGCATTGATTTGAATCTAAATCATGTGTGTCGCATGCAGTTGAAGCTAAATCATGTCTTTCACAAGTATTTGAAGATGAACCATTTGAATCGCATTGATTTGAACCCGAGCCTTCTACTTCGCAGTGATTTGCAGCTAAATAATGTGTTTCGCATGGATTTGAAGCTAATCCTTCTACATCGCATTGATTTGCAGCTGAATCACGTGTTTCGCATGGATTTGAAGCTAACTCGTTCGTTTTGCTTGCAGTTGAATCTACATCACTTATATCGCAAGTGTTTGAACCTAAATCATGTGTATCGCATGGAATTGAAGCTACCTCGTTTGTTCCTACAGCTTTTAAAGCTATATCACTTATATCGCAAGTAATTGAAGCTAAATCATATGTGTCGCATGGATTTGAAGCTGAACCTAATACATCGCATTGACTTGAAGCTAAATCTTGTGTATGGCATGGATTTGAAGCTGAACCTACTACATCGCATTGATTTGAAGCTAAATCTTGTGTATCGCATGGATTTGAATCTAAACCTTCTACATCGCATTGATTTGAAGCTAAATCATTTGTTTCGCATGGATTTGTATCTAAGCCTTGTCCTTCGAATTGATTTGAAGCTAAATCATGTGTTTCGTATGGATTTGAAGCTAAACCTTCTACATCGGATTGATTTGAAGCGAAACCTTCTACATTCTATTGATTTGAAGCTAAACCTTCTACCTCTTATTGTTTTGAAGCTAAACCTTCTACATCGCATTGATTTGCAGCTAAATCATGTGTTTCGCATGGATTTGAAGCTAACTCGTTCGTTTCGCCTGCAGTTGAATCTACACCACTTATATCGCAAGTATTTGCAGCTAAATCATGTGTAACGCGTGGATTTTGAAGCTAAATCGTTTGATTAGTCTGCATTTGAAGCTATATCACTTATACCCCAAGTGTTTGAAGCTAAATCATATGTTTCGCGTGAATTTGAAGCTAAACCTTCTACATCGTATTGATTTGAAGCTAAATTATGTTTCTCGCATGGTATTGAAGCTACCTCGCTTGTTCCTACAGCTTTTGAAGCTATATCACTTATATCGCAAGTATTTGAAGCTAAATCAGATGTGTCGCATGGATTTGAAGCTGAACCTACTACATCGCATTGATTTGAAGCTAAATCTTGTGTATCGCATGGATTTGAAGCTAAACCTTCTACATCGCTAATATTTGAAGCTAAATCATGTGTATCGCGTGGATTTTGAAGCTAACTCGTTTGATTAGTCTTCATTTGAAGCTATATCACTTACACCCCAAGTGTTTGAAGCTATATCATTTGTTTCGCATGGATTTGAAGCTAAACCTTCTTCAACGCATTGATTTGCAGCTAAATCATGTGTTTCGCTTGGATTTGAAGCTAACTCGTTCGTTGCGCATGCAGTTAAATCTAAATAACGTATATCACAAGTATTTGAAGCTAAACCATTTGATTCGCATGGATTTGAAGCTAAGCCTTCTACATCGCATTCATTTGAAGCTAAATCATTTGTTTCGCATGGATTTGAATCTAAGCATTGTACTTCGAATTGATTTGAAGCTAAATCATGTGTTTCGTATGGATTTGAAGCTACGCCTTCTACTTCGCATTGATTTGAAGCTACCTCGTTTGTTCCTCCTGCTTTTGAAGCTAAATCACTTATACCGCATGGATTTGAAGCCGAACCTACTACATCGCATTGATTTGAAGCTAAATCATGTGTTTCGCTTGGATTTGAAGCTAACTCGTTCGTTGCGCATGCAGTTAAATCTAAATAACGTATATCACAAGTATTTGAAGCTAAACCATTTGATTCGCATGGATTTGAAGCTAAGCCTTCTACATCGCATTCATTTGAAGCTAAATCATTTGTTTCGCATGGATTTGAATCTAAGCATTGTACTTCGAATTGATTTGAAGCTAAATCATGTGTTTCGTATGGATTTGAAGCTACGCCTTCTACTTCGCATTGATTTGAAGCTACCTCGTTTGTTCCTCCTGCCTTTGAAGCTAAATCACTTATACCGCATGGATTTGAAGCTGAACCTACTACATCGCATTGATTTGAAGCTAAATCTTGTGTATCGCATGGATCTGAAGCTAAGCCTTCTACTTCGCATTGATTTGAAGTTAAATCATTTGTTTCGCATGGAATTGAAGCATCCTCGTTTGTTCCTCCAGCTTTTGAAGCTATATCACTTACACCCCAAGCGTTTGAAGCTACATCATTTGTTTCGCATGGATTTGAAGCTAATCCTTCTTCATCGCATTGATTTGCATTGATTTGACGCTAACTCGTTCGTTGCGCATGCAGTTGTAGCTAAATAATGTATATCACAAGTATTTGTAGCTAAACCATTTGTTTCGCATGGATTTGAAGCTACGCCTTCTACTTCGCATTGATTTGAAGCTAAAGCATTTGTTTCGCATGGGTTTGAATCTAAGCATTGTACTTCGAATTGATTTGAAGCTAAATCATGTGTTTCGTATGGATTTGAAGCTGAACCTTCTACATCGCATTGATTTGAAGCTAAATCATGTGTCTCGCATGGAATTGAAGCATCCTCGTTTGTTCCTCCAGCTTTTGAAGCTATATCACTTATATCGCAAGTATTTGAAGCTAAATCGAATGTGTCGCATGGATTTGAAGCTGAACATACTACATCGCATTGATTTGAAGCTAAATCTTGTGTATCGCATGGATTTGAAGCTAAACCTTATACATCGCATTGATTTGAAGCTAAATCATTTTTTTCGCATGGATTTGAAGCTAAAACATGTGTTTCGCATGCAGTTGAAGCTAAATCATGTCTTTCACAAGTATTTGAAGATGAACCATTTGAATTGCATTGATTTGAACCCGAGCCTTCTACTTCGCACTGATTTGCAGCTAAGTAATGTGTTTCGCATGGATTTGAAGCTAATCCTTCTACATCGCATTGACTTGAAGCTGAATCATGTGTTTCGCATGGATTTGAAGCTAACTCGTTCGTTTTGCCTGCAGTTGAATCTACATCACTTATATCGCAAGTGTTTGAAGCTAAATCATGTGTATCGCGTGGAATTGAAGCTACCTCGTTTGTTCCTACAGCTTTTAAAGCTATATCACTTATATCGCAAGTATTTGAAGCTAAATCATATGTGTCGCATGGATTTGAAGCTGAACCTACTACATCGCATTGATTTGAAGCTAAATCTTGTGAATGGAATGGATTTGAAGCTAAACCTTCTACATCGCATTGATTTGAAGCTAAATCATGTGTATCGCATGGATTTGAAGTTAACTCTTTTGTTTCGCATGCAGTTGTAGCTAAATAATGTATATCACAAGTATTTGTAGTTAAACCATTTGTTTTGCATGGATTTGAAGCCAAGCCTTCTACTTCGCATTCATTTGAAGCTAAATCATTTGTTTCGCATGGATTTGAATCTGAGCCTTGTCCTTCGAATTGATTTGAATCTAAATCATGTGTGTCGTATGGATTTGAAGCTAAACCTTCTACATCGCATTTATTTGAAGCTAAACCTTCTACATTCTATTGATTTGAAGCTAAACCTTCTACCTCTTATTGTTTTGAAGCTAAAACTTCTACATCGCATTGATTTGAAGCTAAATCATGTTTCTCGCATGGAATTGAAGCTACCTCGTTTGTTCCTACAGCTTTTGAAGCTATATCACTTATATCGCAAGTATTTGCAGCTAAATCGAATGTGTCGCATGGATTTGAAGCTGAACATACTACATCGCATTGATTTGAAGCTAAATCTTGTGTATCGCATGGATTTGAAGCTGAACCTTCTACATCGCATTGATTTGAAGCTAAATCATGTATATAGCATGGATTTGAAGCTATCTCGTTTATTTCGCATGCAGTTGTAGCTAAATAATGTATATCACAAGTATTTGTAGCTAAACCATTTGTTTTGCATGGATTTGAAGCTAAGCCTTCTACTTCGCATTCATTTGAAGCTAAATCATTTCTTTCGCATGGATTTGAATCAAAGCATTGTACTTCGAATTGTTTTGAAGCTAAATCATGAGTTTCGCATGGATTTGAAGCTAAACCTTCCACATCGCATTGATTTGAAGCTAAATCATGTGTATCGCATGAATTTGAAGCTAACTCGTTAGTTTCATATGCAGTTGTAGGTAAATAATGTATATCACAAGTATTTGTAGCTAAACCATTTGTTTTGCATGGATTTGAAGCTAAGCCTTCTACTTCGCATTCATTTGAAGCTAAATCATTTGTTTCGCATGGATTTGAATCTAAGCCTTGTCCTTCGAATCGATTTGAAGCTAAATCATGTGTTTCGTATGGATTTGAAGCTAAACCTTCTACATCGCAATGATTGGAAGCTAAATCTTGAGTATGGCATGGATTTGAAGCTAAACCTTCTACATCGCATTGATTTGAAGCTGAATCATGTGTATCGCATGGATTTGAAGCTAACTCGTTAGTTTCGCATGCAGTTGAAGCTAAATAATGTATATCACAAGTTTTTGTAGCTAAACCATTTGTTTTGCATGGATTTGAATCTAAGCCTTCTACTTCGCATTCATTTGAAGCTAAATCATTTGTTTCGCATGGATTTGAATCTAAGCCTTGTCCTTCGAATTGATTTGAAGCTAAATCATGTGTTTCGTATGGATTTGAAGCTAAACCTTCTACATCGCATTGATTTGAAGCTAAATCATTTGTTTCGCATGGATTTGAATCAAAGCCTTGTCCTTCGAATTTATTTGAAGCTAAATCATGTGTTTCGTATGGATTTGAAGCTAAACCATCTACATCGCATTGACTTGAAGCTAAACATTCTACATTCTATTGATTTGAAGCTAAACCTTCTTCATCGCATTTATTTGCAGCTAAATAATGTGTTTCGCATGGATTTGAAGCTAACTCGTTCGTTGCGCACGCAGTTAAATCTAAATAACGTATATCACAAGCATTTGAAGCTAAACCATTTGATTCGCATGGATTTGAAGCTAAACCTTCTACATCGCATTGATTTGAAGCTAAATCATGTGTCTCGCATGGAATTGAAACTACCTCGTTTGTTCCTACAGCTTTTGAAGCTATATCACTTATATCGCAAGTATTTGAAGCTAAATCATATGTGTCGCATGGATTTGAAGCTGAACCTACTACATCGCATTCATTTGAAGCTAAATCTTGTGTATCGCATGGATTTGAAGCTTAACTTTCTACATCGCATTGATTTGAAGCTAAAGCATGTATATAGCATGGATTTGAAGCTAACTCGTTTGTTTCGCATGCAGTTGTAGCTAAATAATGTATATCATAAGCATTTGTAGCTAAACCATTTGTTTTGCATGGATTTGAAGCTAAGCCTTCTACTTCGCATTCATTTGAAGCTATAGCATGTGTTTCGCATGGATTTGAAGCTAAATCTTCTTCATCGCATTGATTTGCAGCTAAATCATGTGTTTCGCATCGATTTGAAGCTAACTCGTTCGTTGCGCATGCAGTTAAATCTAAATAACGTATATCACAAGTATTTGAAGCTAAACCATTTGATTCGCATGGATTTGAAGCTAAGCCTTCTACTTCGCATTAATTGGAAGATAAATCACGTGTTTTGCATGGATTTGAAGCTAAACCTTCTACATCGCATTGATATGAAGCTAAATCATGTGTTTCGCATGGATTTGAAGCTAACTCGTTCGTTGCGCATGCAGTTAAATCTAAATAACGTATATCACAAGTATTTGAAGCTAAACCATTTGATTCGCATGGATTTGAAGCTAAGCCTTCTACATCGCATTCATTTGAAGCTAAATCATTTGTTTCGCACGGATTTGAATCTAAGCATTGTACTTCGAATTGATTTGAAGCTAAATCATGTGTTTCGTATGGATTTGAAGCTACGCCTTCTACTTCCCATTGATTTGAAGCTACCTCGTTTGTTCCTCCTGCTTTTGAAGCTAAATCACTTATACCGCATGGATTTGAAGCTGAACCTACTACATCGCATTGATTTGAAGCTAAATCTTGTGTATCGCATGGATCTGAAGCTAAGCCTTCTACTTCGCATTGATTTGAAGTTAAATCATTTGTTTCGCATGGGTTTGAATCTAAGCATTGTACTTCGAATTGATTTGAAGCTAAATCATGTGTTTCCTATGGATTTGAAGCTGAACCTTCTACATCGCATTGATTTGAAGCTAAATCATGTGTCTCGCATGGAATTGAAGCATCCTCGTTTGTTCCTCCAGCTTTTGAAGCTATATCACTTATATCGCAAGTATTTGAAGCTAAATCGAATGTGTCGCATGGATTTGAAGCTGAACATACTACATCGCATTGATTTGAAGCTAAATCTTGTGTATCGCATGGATTTGAAGCTAAACCTTATACATCGCATTGATTAGATGATAAATCGTGTGTTTCGCATGGATTTGAAGCTAATTCGTTAGTTTCGCATGCAGTTGTAGCTAAATAATGTATATCACAAGTATTCGTAGCTAAACCATTTGTCTTGCATGGATTTGAAGCTAAGCCTTCTACTTCGCATTCATTTGAAGCTAAATCATTTGTTTCGCATGGATTTGAATCTAAGCCTTGTCCTTCGAATTGATTTGAAGCTGAATCTTGTGTATGTCATGGATTTGAAGCTAATCCTTCTACATCGCATTGACTTGAATCTGAATCATGTGTATTGCATGGATTTGAAGCTAACTCGTTCGTTTCGCCTGTATTTGAAACTATATCACTTATATCGCAAGTATTTGAAGCTAAATCATGTGTATCGCATGGATTTGAAGCTAAACCTTCTACATCGCATTGATTTGAAGCTAAATCATTTTTTTCGCATGGATTTGAAGCTAAAACATGTGTTTCGCATGCAGTTAAAGCTAAATCATGTCTTTCACAAGTATTTGAAGATGAACCATTTGAATTGCATTGATTTGAACCCGAGCCTTCTACTTCGCACTGATTTGCAGCTAAGTAATGTGTTTCGCATGGATTTGAAGATAATCCTTCTACATCGCATTGACTTGAAGCTGAATCATGTGTTTCGCATGGATTTGATGCTAACTCGTTCGTTTTGCCTGCAGTTGAATCTACATCACTTATATCGCAAGTGTTTGAAGCTAAATCATGTGTATCGCGTGGAATTGAAGCTACCTCGTTTGTTCCTACAGCTTTTAAAGCTATATCACTTATATCGCAAGTATTTGAAGCTAAATCATATGTGTCGCATGGATTTGAAGCTGAACCTACTACATCGCATTGATTTGAAGCTAAATCATGTGTATCGCATGGATTTGAAGTTAACTCTTTTGTTTCGCATGCAGTTGTAGCTAAATAATGTATATAACAAGTATTTGTAGTTAAACCATTTGTTTTGCATGGATTTGAAGCCAAGCCTTCTACTTCGCATTCATTTGAAGCTAAATCATTTGTTTCGCATGGATTTGAATCTGAGCCTTGTCCTTCGAATTGATTTGAATCTAAATCATGTGTGTCGTATGGATTTGAAGCTAAACCTTCTACATCGCATTTATTTGAAGCTAAACCTTCTACATTCTATTGATTTCAAGCTAAACCTTCTACCTCTTATTGTTTTGAAGCTAAAACTTCTACATCGCATTGATTTGAAGCTAAATCATGTTTCTCGCATGGAATTGAAGCTACCTCGTTTGTTCCTACAGCTTTTGAAGCTATATCACTTATATCGCAAGTATTTGCAGCTAAATCGAATGTGTCGCATGGATTTGAAGCTGAACATACTACATCGCATTGATTTGAAGCTAAATCTTGTGTATCGCATGGATTTGAAGCTGAACCTTCTACATCGCATTGATTTGAAGCTAAATCATGTATATAGCATGGATTTGAAGCTATCTCGTTTATTTCGCATGCAGTTGTAGCTAAATAATGTATATCACAAGTATTTGTAGCTAAACCATTTGTTTTGCATGGATTTGAATCTAAGCCTTCTACTTCGCATTCATTTGAAGCTAAATCATTTGTTTCGCATGGATTTGAATCTAAGCCTTGTCCTTCGAATTGATTTGAAGCTAAATCATGTGTTTCGTATGGATTTGAAGCTAAACCTTCTACATCGCATTGATTTGAAGCTAAATCGTTTGTTTCGCAAGGATTTGATTCAAAGCCTGGTCCTTCGAATTTATTTGAAGCTAAATCATGTGTTTCGTATGGATTTGAAGCTAAACCATCTACATCGCATTGACTTGAAGCTAAACCTTCTACATTCTATTGATTTGAAGCTAAACCTTCTTCATCGCATTTATTTGCAGCTAAATAATGTGTTTCGCATGGATTTGAAGCTAACTCGTTCGTTGCGCACGCAGTTAAATCTATATAACGTATATCACAAGTATTTGAAGCTGAACCATTTGATTCGCATGGATTTGAAGCTAAAACTTCTACATCCCATTGATTTGAAGTTAAATCATGTGTTACGCTTATATTGGAGATCACTCGTTTGTTTCGCCTGCACTTGAAGCTATATCACTTATATCGCAAGTATTTGAAGCTAAATCATATGTGTCGCATGGGTTTGAAGCTGAACCTACTACATCGCATTGATTTGAAGCTAAATCTTGTGTATCGCATGGATTTGAAGCTAAACCTTCCACATCGCATTGATTTGAAGCTAAATCATGTGTATCGCATGGATTTGAAGCTGACTCGTTCGTTTCGCATGCAGTTGTAGCTAAATAATGTATATCACAAGTATTTGTAGCTAAACCATTTGTTTTGCATGGATTTGAAGCTAAGCCTTCTACTTCGCATTCATTTGGAGCTAAATCATTTCTTTCGCATGGATTTGAATCAAAGCATTGTACTTCGAATTGTTTTGAAGCTAAATCATGTGTTTCGCCTGCACTTGAAGCTATATCACTTATATCGCAAGTATTTGAAGCTAAATCATATGTGTCGCATGGGTTTGAAGCTGAACCTACTACATCGCATTGATTTGAAGCTAAATCTTGTGTATCGCATGGATTTGAAGCTAAACCTTCCACATCGCATTGATTTGAAGCTAAATCATGTGTATCGCATGGATTTGAAGCTGACTCGTTCGTTTCGCATGCAGTTGTAGCTAAATAATGTATATCACAAGTATTTGTAGCTAAACCATTTGTTTTGCATGGATTTGAAGCTAAGCCTTCTACTTCGCATTCATTTGAAGCTAAATCATTTCTTTCGCATGGATTTGAATCAAAGCATTGTACTTCGAATTGTTTTGAAGCTAAATCATGTGTTTCGCATGGATTTGAAGCTAAACCTTCCACATCGCATTGATTTGAAGCTAAATCATGTGTATCGCATGAATTTGAAGCTAACTCGTTAGTTTCGCATGCAGTTGTAGGTAAATAATGTATATCACAAGTATTTGTAGCTAAACCATTTGTTTTGCATGGATTTGAAGCTAAGCCTTCTACTTCGCATTCATTTGAAGCTAAATCATTTGTTTCGCATGGATTTGAATCTAAGCCTTGTCCTTCGAATCGATTTGAAGCTAAATCATGTGTTTCGTATGGATTTGAAGCTAAACCTTCTACATCGCAATGATTGGAAGCTAAATCTTGAGTATGGCATGGATTTGAAGCTAAACCTTCTACATCGCATTGATTTGAAGCTGAATCATGTGTATCGCATGGATTTGAAGCTAACTCGTTAGTTTCGCATGCAGTTGAAGCTAAATAATGTATATCACAAGTTTTTGTAGCTAAACCATTTGTTTTGCATGGATTTGAATCTAAGCCTTCTACTTCGCATTCATTTGAAGCTAAATCATTTGTTTCGCATGGATTTGAATCTAAGCCTTGTCCTTCGAATTGATTTGAAGCTAAATCATGTGTTTCGTATGGATTTGAAGCTAAACCTTCTACATCGCATTGATTTGAAGCTAAATCATTTGTTTCGCATGGATTTGAATCAAAGCCTTGTCCTTCGAATTTATTTGAAGCTAAATCATGTGTTTCGTATGGATTTGAAGCTAAACCATCTACATCGCATTGACTTGAAGCTAAACCTTCTACATTCTATTGATTTGAAGCTAAACCTTCTTCATCGCATTTATTTGCAGCTAAATAATGTGTTTCGCATGGATTTGAAGCTAACTCGTTCGTTGCGCACGCAGTTAAATCTAAATAACGTATATCACAAGTATTTGAAGCTAAACCATTTGATTCGCATGGATTTGAAGCTAAGCCTTCTACTTCGCATTAATTGAAACATAAATCACGTGTTTTGCATGGATTTGAAGCTAAACCTTCTACATCGCATTGATTTGAAGCTAAATCATGTGTATCGCATGCAGTTGAAGCTAAATCATGTCTTTCACAAGTATTTGAAGATGAACCATTTGAATTGCATTGGTTTGAACCCGATCCTTCTACTTCGCACTGATTTGCAGCTAAATAATGTGTTTCTCATGGATTTGAAGCTAAACCTTCTACATTGAATTGATTTGCAGCTGAGTCATGTGTTTCGCATGGATTTGAAGCTAACTCGATCGTTTCGCCTGTATTCGAAGTTATATCACTTATATCGCAAGTATTTGAAGCTAAATCATGTGTTACGCTTGAATTTGAAGCTAAACCTTCTACATCGCATTGATTTGAAGCTAAAGCATGTATATAGCATGGATTTGAAGCTAACTCGTTTGTTTCGCATGCAGTTGTAGCTAAATAATGTATATCACAAGCATTTGTAGCTAAACCATTTGTTTTGCATGGATTTGAAGCTAAGCCTTCTACTTCGCATTCATTTGAAGCTAAATCATTTGTTTCGCATGGATTTGAATCTAAGCATTGTACTTCGAATTGATTTGAAGCTAAATCATGTGTTTCGTATGGATTTGAAGCTGAACCTTCTACATCGCATTGATTTGAAGCTAAATCATGTGTCTCGCATGGAATTGAAGCTAGCTCGTTTGTTCCTACAGCTTTTGAAGCTATATCACTTATATCGCAAGTATTTGAAGCTTAATCATATGTGTCGCATGGATTTGAAGCTGAACCTACTACATCGCATTGATTTGAAGCTAAATCTTGTGTATGGCATGGATTTGAAGCGAAACCTTCTACATCGCATTGATTTGAAGCTAATTCATGTGTTTCGCATGGAATTGAAGCAACCTCGTTTGTTCCTCCAGCTTTTCAAGCTATATCACTTATATCGCAAGTATTTGAAGCTAAATCATATGTGTCGCATGGATTTGAAGCTGAACCTTCTACATCGCATGGATTTTGAAGCTAACACGATTGATTAGTCTTCATATGAAGCTATATCACTTACACCCAATGTGTTTGAAGCTATATCATTTGTTTCGCATGGATTTGAAGCTAAATCTTCTTCATCGCATTGATTTGCAGCTAAATCATGTGTTTCGCATCGATTTGAAGCTAACTCGATCGTTGCGCATGCAGTTAAATCTAAATAACGTATATCACAAGTATTTGAAGATAAACCATTTGATTCGCATGGATTTGAAGCTAAGCCTTCTACTTCGCATTAATTGGAAGATAAATCACGTGTTTTGCATGGATTTGAAGCTAAACCTTCTACATCGCATTGATTTGAAGCTAAATCATGTGTTTCGCATGGATTTGAAGCTAAACCTTCTACATCGCATTGATTTGAAGCTAAATCATTTTTTTCGCATGGATTTGAAGCTATTACATGTGTTTCGCATGCAGTTAAAGCTAAATCATGTCTTTCACAAGTATTTGAAGATGAACCATTTGAATTGCATTGATTTGAACCCGAGCCTTCTACTTCGCACTGATTTGCAGCTAAGTAATGTGTTTCGCATGGATTTGAAGCTAATCCTTCTACATCGCATTGACTTGAAGCTGAATCATGTGTTTCGCATGGATTTGATGCTAACTCGTTCGTTTTGCCTGCAGTTGAATCTACATCACTTATATCGCAAGTGTTTGAAGCTAAATCATGTGTATCGCGTGGAATTGAAGCTACCTCGTTTGTTCCTACAGCTTTTAAAGCTATATCACTTATATCGCAAGTATTTGAAGCTAAATCATATGTGTCGCATGGATTTGAAGCTGAACCTACTACATCGCATTGATTTGAAGCTAAATCATGTGTATCGCATGGATTTGAAGTTAACTCTTTTGTTTCGCATGCAGTTGTAGCTAAATAATGTATATCACAAGTATTTGTAGTTAAACCATTTGTTTTGCATGGATTTGAAGCCAAGCCTTCTACTTCGCATTCATTTGAAGCTAAATCATTTGTTTCGCATGGATTTGAATCTAAGCCTTGTCCTTCGAATTGATTTGAAGCTAAATCATGTGTTTCGTATGGATTTGAAGCTAAACCTTCTACATCGCATTGATTTGAAGCTAAATCATTTGTTTCGCATGGATTTGAATCAAAGCCTTGTCCTTCGAATTTATTTGAAGCTAAATCATGTGTTTCGTATGGATTTGAAGCTAAACCATCTACATCGCATTGACTTGAAGCTAAACCTTCTACATTCTATTGATTTGAAGCTAAACCTTCTTCATCGCATTGATTTGCAGCTAAATCATGTGTTTCGCATCGATTTGAAGCTAACTCGTTCGTTGCGCATGCAGTTAAATCTAAATAACGTATATCACAAGTATTTGAAGCTAAACCATTTGAATTGCATTGATTTGAACCCGATCCTTCTACTTCGCACTGATTTGCAGCTAAATAATGTGTTTCTCATGGATTTGAAGCTAAACCTTCTACATCGCATTGATTTGAAGCTAAATCATGTGTTTCGCATGGATTTGAAGCTAACTCGTTCGTTTCGCCTGTATTCGAAGCTATATCACTTATATCGCAAGTATTTGAAGCTAAATCATGTGTTACGCTTGGACTTGAAGCTAAACCTTTTAAATCGCATTGATTTGAAGCTAAATCAAGTATCTCGCATGGAATTGAAGCTACCACGTTTGTTCCTACAGCTTTTGAAGCTATATCACTTATATCGCAAGTATTTCAAGCTAAATCATATGTGTCGCATGGATTTGAAGCTGAATCATGTGTATCGCATAGATTTGAAGCTAACTCGTTAGTTTCGCATGCAGTTGTAGCTAAATAATGTATATCACAAGTATTTGTAGCTAAACCATTTGTTTCGCATGGATTTGAAGCTACGCCTTCTACTTCGCATTGATTTGAAGCTATAGCATTTGTTTCGCATGGGTTTGAATCTAAGCATTGTACTTCGAATTGATTTGAAGCTAAATCATGTGTTTCGTATGGATTTGAAGCTGAACCTTCTACATCGCATTGATTTGAAGCTAAATCATGTGTCTCGCATGGAATTGAAGCATCCTCGTTTGTTCCTCCAGCTTTTGAAGCTATATCACTTATATCGCAAGTATTTGAAGCTAAATCGAATGTGTCGCATGGATTTGAAGCTGAACATACTACATCGCATTGATTTGAAGCTAAATCTTGTGTATCGCATGGATTTGAAGCTAAACCTTATACATCGCATTGATTAGATGATAAATCGTGTGTTTCGCATGGATTTGAAGCTGAACCTTCTACATCGCATTGATTTGAAGCTAAATCATGTATATAGCATGGATTTGAAGCTATCTCGTTTATTTCGCATGCAGTTGTAGCTAAATAATGTATATCACAAGTATTTGTAGCTAAACTATTTGTTTTGCATGGATTTGAAGCTAAGCCTTCTACTTCGCATTCATTTGGAGCTAAATCATTTCTTTCGCATGGATTTGAATCAAAGCATTGTACTTCGAATTGTTTTGAAGCTAAATCATGTGTTTCGCCTGCACTTGAAGCTATATCACTTATATCGCAAGTATTTGAAGCTAAATCATATGTGTCGCATGGGTTTGAAGCTGAACCTACTACATCGCATTGATTTGAAGCTAAATCTTGTGTATCGCATGGATTTGAAGCTAAACCTTCCACATCGCATTGATTTGAAGCTAAATCATGTGTTTCGTATGGATTTGAAGCTGAACCTTCTACATCGCATTGATTTGAAGCTAAATCATGTGTCTCGCATGGAATTGAAGCTAGCTCGTTTGTTCCTACAGCTTTTGAAGCTATATCACTTATATCGCAAGTATTTGAAGCTTAATCATATGTGTCGCATGGATTTGAAGCTGAACCTACTACATCGCATTGATTTGAAGCTAAATCTTGTGTATGGCATGGATTTGAAGCGAAACCTTCTACATCGCATTGATTTGAAGCTAAATCATGTGTTTCGCATGGAATTGAAGCAACCTCGTTTGTTCCTCCAGCTTTTCAAGCTATTTCACTTATATCGCAAGTATTTGAAGCTAAATCATATGTGTCGCATGGATTTGAAGCTGAACCTTCTACATCGCATGGATTTTGAAGCTAACACGATTGATTAGTCTTCATATGAAGCTATATCACTTACACCCAATGTGTTTGAAGCTATATCATTTGTTTCGCATGGATTTGAAGCTAAATCTTCTTCATCGCATTGATTTGCAGCTAAATCATGTGTTTCGCATCGATTTGAAGCTAACTCGTTCGTTGCGCATGCAGTTAAATCTAATTAACGTATATCACAAGTATTTGAAGATAAACCATTTGATTCGCATGGATTTGAAGCTAAGCCTTCTACTTCGCATTAATTGGAAGATAAATCACGTGTTTTGCATGGATTTGAAGCTAAACCTTCTACATCGCATTGATTTGAAGCTAAATCATGTGTTTCGCATGGATTTGAAGCTAACTCGTTCGTTTCGCCTGTATTCGAAGCTATATCACTTATATCGCAAGTATTTGAAGCTAAATCATGTGTTACGCTTGGACTTGAAGCTAAACCTTTTAAATCGCATTGATTTGAAGCTAAATCAAGTATCTCGCATGGAATTGAAGCTACCACGTTTGTTCCTACAGCTTTTGAAGCTATATCACTTATATCGCAAGTATTTCAAGCTAAATCATATGTGTCGCATGGATTTGAAGCTGAATCATGTGTATCGCATAGATTTGAAGCTAACTCGTTAGTTTCGCATGCAGTTGTAGCTAAATAATGTATATCACAAGTATTTGTAGCTAAACCATTTGTTTCGCATGGATTTGAAGCTACGCCTTCTACTTCGCATTGATTTGAAGCTATAGCATTTGTTTCGCATGGGTTTGAATCTAAGCATTGTACTTCGAATTGATTTGAAGCTAAATCATGTGTTTCGTATGGATTTGAAGCTGAACCTTCTACATCGCATTGATTTGAAGCTAAATCATGTGTCTCGCATGGAATTGAAGCATCCTCGTTTGTTCCTCCAGCTTTTGAAGCTATATCACTTATATCGCAAGTATTTGAAGCTAAATCGAATGTGTCGCATGGATTTGAAGCTGAACATACTACATCGCATTGATTTGAAGCTAAATCTTGTGTATCGCATGGATTTGAAGCTAAACCTTATACATCGCATTGATTAGATGATAAATCGTGTGTTTCGCATGGATTTGAAGCTGAACCTTCTACATCGCATTGATTTGAAGCTAAATCATGTATATAGCATGGATTTGAAGCTATCTCGTTTATTTCGCATGCAGTTGTAGCTAAATAATGTATATCACAAGTATTTGTAGCTAAACTATTTGTTTTGCATGGATTTGAATCTAAGCCTTCTACTTCGCATTCATTTGAAGCTAAATCATTTGTTTCGCATGGATTTGAATCTAAGCCTTGTCCTTCGAATTGATTTGAAGCTAAATCATGTGTTTTGTATGGATTTGAAGCTAAACCTTCTACATCGCATTGATTTGAAGCTAAATCGTTTGTTTCGCATGGATTTGATTCAAAGCCTTGTCCTTCGAATTTATTTGAAGCTAAATCATGTGTTTCGTATGGATTTGAAGCTAAACCATCTACATCGCATTGACTTGAAGCTAAACCTTCTACATTCTATTGATTTGAAGCTAAACCTTCTTCATCGCATTTATTTGCAGCTAAATAATGTGTTTCGCATGGATTTGAAGCTAACTCGTTCGTTGCGCACGCAGTTAAATCTATATAACGTATATCACAAGTATTTGAAGCTAAACCATTTGATTCGCATGGATTTGAAGCTAAAACTTCTACATCCCATTGATTTGAAGTTAAATCATGTGTTACGCTTATATTGGAGATCACTCGTTTGTTTCGCCTGCACTTGAAGCTATATCACTTATATCGCAAGTATTTGAAGCTAAATCATATGTGTCGCATGGGTTTGAAGCTGAACCTACTACATCGCATTGATTTGAAGCTAAATCTTGTGTATCGCATGGATTTGAAGCTAAACCTTCCACATCGCATTGATTTGAAGCTAAATCATGTGTATCGCATGGATTTGAAGCTGACTCGTTCGTTTCGCATGCAGTTGTAGCTAAATAATGTATATCACAAGTATTTGTAGCTAAACCATTTGTTTCGCATGGATTTGAAGCTAAGCCTTCTACTTCGCATTCATTTGAAGCTAAATAATTTGTTTCGCATGGATTTGAATCTAAGCCTTGTCCTTCGAATTGATTTGAAGCTAAATCATTTGTTTCGTATGGATTTGAAGCTAAACCTTCTACATCGCATTGATTTTTTGTCGCAGGGGTTACTGCGACGGTTTGTATAAAATAATCCGAGAGTTCTTTTGGTTTTTATAAACGAGAACTTTAATATAACCTGTAACAAAGGCGATGAGGTACAGTGTGTAGAAGGTAAAGGTAAACGAGTGACGGATGATACAGAAATATGGACACGTTGAGAGTCGGGGGAAAACTTGCTAACTGACTCCTCTCGGTCGAGAGGTCCTCGTATTTATTGGTAGGGAAAGTCCTTGAAATTGGTAAGGGAAAGTCCTCGGGAAGGGCGAAGGCCTTTCCCGAAGATTTTCCGACCGGGGTGATCCGGGACCTATGGTCCGAAGCTGTGTCCCAACGTTTTTATTGTTTTATTGCGGGGTGTACGCCTTGCGTCGGGAAAACCCAAAAAAGGCATGTGTACACCCCGCTTTTGAAGGACGTGTCTTTTTATGTCTGGTCCGCCACATTCACCCCCCTTCCAGTGATTAACGCTAAGGTACAAAATTGGTTGAAAAAAAAATATTATACCTATGGGAAATCAACGTGGTAATCTAAAATATATACATTTTACGGTGTGAATATGTCGCTTATAACATTGATAATGGTATTAGTAGTGGACAGCACTTTTCATGGTTTATAATATGCGTACTCAAGATATATCGGAGTATATTAATAAGTATGTTCGTGAGCTAACGGCATTCCGAAGAAGTCTGGAAATTTTACTCTTCTACCGGAACGTGTTGTCGTTGGTACGTTTGAAGTGCCTTGTGCTTGTACTTCTGGTTGCAGGTTAGTCTTGTTGTGTTGTGTATTATTGTTTGCGGCATCTTTTAATAAATATGCTGGTTTAAGGCGGTCGATGGAGATTTTTGTATGTTTTCCGGTGATATCAAGGGTAAAATATTTTGTTGCGCGGTCGATTACTGTATATGGTCCATCGTATGGTGGCTGTAAGGGTTTTCTTACCGCGTCATGGCGAACGGAGACTTGTTGCGACGTTGCTAGGTCTTTAAAAATAAAAGGCTTTTTCTCTCCGTGTTTAACCGGAGCTGTTGGTTTAATTTCCTTGATATGCTGGCGTAGTTGTTTTACGAAATCATTGGTATCCTGTACTTTATGGTTTTCGAAAAATTCTCCTGGTAAACGGACACTTTCTCCATATACTAGCTCTGTTGAGCTTGCCTGTAGATCTTCTTTGGGTGCTGATCTAATGCCTAATAAAACAATAGGAAGTCGTTGGGTCCATTTGTTGTCTTCATGACACATGATTCCTGCTTTGAGTTGCCTATGGAATCGTTCAACCATTCCGTTGGCTTGCGGGTGGTATGCAGTTGTCACAAGGTGTGAGGCGCCAATCAAACGGGTTAATTCTTTGAATAACTGTGAAGTCTTCCTTGGTCGGTTGTTATTCTCGCGGGGACTCCGAAGCGGCTAATCCAGTTCATAAAAACTTTTGCGACTGCTTCTGCGGTGATTTCTTCCACTGGCCAGGCTTCGGGCCATTGCGTGAATCGGTCCACGCACGTTACGCAGTACTTGAAACCTTCTGAGGATGTTATCGGGCCAACTATGTCCATATGAATGTGTTGGAATCTAGCGCTTGGTGTTTCGAATTTGCCTATAGGTGAAGACACGTGCTTAGATATTTTTGATTTTTGGCATTGTATGCATGTTCGAACCCATTGTGTGCAATCTTTCCGCATGGATGGCCACACAAACCTTTCTTTGATAAGTTTTATGGTGGCCCGTGTACCTGGGTGGGCTAATCCATGGATCCGTTGGAAAACCTTCTTGCGGAATGACGGTACGATATAAGGGCGGGCTCTCTGTGTAGAAATATCGCAGTAGATGTTGGCTTTACACGGTTCAACGAAAATAGATTTTAGTTGTAGGTTTGTATCGGATTGCAATAAATGTTGTAGTTCTTCGTCATCGGTTTGTGCTGCGGCGAGAGCTGGAAGAAATCTCTTCGATTTCTTCGATTCTCGATAGAGCGTCTGCGACTACATTATTTATGCCCGAAATATGTTTTATGTCCGATGTGAATTGTGAAATGTAATCAAAGTAACGGAACTGCCTTGGGGATTTTTCTTTCTTTTGGTTAAAAACATAAGTAAGCGGTTTGTGATCTGTGAATATGGTGAAGTTTCTGCCTTCTACAGCGTAAATGAAGTACTTTATGGCTTCGTAAATAGCGAGAAGCTCGCGATCGTACGCGCTATACTTAGCTTGAGTTTTTGTCAGGGGGCGAGAGAAAAATCCAAGGGGTTGCCAATCGTTGTTTGTCCTTTGTTGCAAAACGGCTCCTATCGCGTGGTCAGAAGCGTCCACAGTTATTGATAATGGAGCATTTATTGCTGGATGTACCAACAGCGTGGCGTTGGCTAGGCCTTCTTTTATTGCGACGAAAGCTTGTTTGGCCTCTTCGGTCCAATTGATATGTTTGTTACCTGTCATTTTTGGGCCTGTCAGTAGGCCGTTAAGGGGCTTTTGTCGTGTCGCAGCTGCTGGCAGGAATCGACGGTAGAAGTTAACCATCCCAAGGAAACGGCGTAATTGTTTTACGGTTGTCGGCTGAGGGAAGTTTTTTACGGCGTCGACCTTATGTTCGGGTGGGCGAGTTCCCTTCTCGTCTACCTGGTAGCCGAGAAATTTGACCTGAGAGGCTCCGAATACGCATTTGCTTGGGTTTATGACAATGCCATATTCCTTCAATCTTTTGAGGATAATCTCGAGGTGTTGCAGAGGTTCGCTCGGGTTTGCGGAAGCTATTAAAAAATCGTCGAGATAGGCGAAGACGAAATCCAAACCTCGCGTAACTTCGTCTATGAATCTCTGAAAAGTTTGAGCTATCTCGCAAAGGCCGAAGGGTCCGTATAAATATTCAAATAAACCAAAAGGTGTAATTACGGCGGTTTTTGGAATATCCTCCGCAGCTATCGGTATCTGGTGGTAAGCGCGCACGAGGTCGATGGTTGAGAAGATTGTTTTCCCGTGTAGATTTTGTGAGAAATCTTCGATGCGTCGTATGGGATATCTATTCGGAATTGTTCGTTTATTCAACCCGCGGTAGTCGACGCAAGGGCGCCATTCTCCGTTTTTTTTCGTGACCATGTGCAACGGTGATGACCATGGGCTCTTAGAAGGTCGAATAATCCCTTGCTTGAGCAGCAGGTCAAATTCCGCTTTTGCTGCTTTATAGCGGTCCGGTGCGAGTCGTCGGACTTTGTGAGAGATAGGCGTTCCGGGGGTCGTTTCAATATGGTGCTCGATACTGTGTTTTGCAGCGCTAGGCGTGCCCGCGGGATGTGTTATTTCACTGTATCGTGAAAGTAAGGCGTGATATTGCGTATCGCCGTGAATTGTCTTGATTGTGACAAATTTGTCCCGTACTATTGAGCATTGCGTAGTTCGCGATGTTGTGCCATCGACTAAACATCTGTTTTTGATGTCGACGAGTAACCCAAAATGACCTAGGAAATCCGCGCCGATGATTGGTTTAGCGATATCTGTTACAATAAATCGCCATATTAACTCGCGACGTAGATCGAAGTCGACTCTCAGCGTAATTGTCCCGTATGTGGGGATCCTTGTACCGTTTGCCGCAAACATTTCGTAATTTGAGCGCGGCGGGTTCGTCGATAAGTACGTCCGAGGGTAAACGCTCACGTCCGCGCCAGTATCAATAAGGTATTGAATCCTTGACGCTTTTTCAGTGATAAAAAGGCGGCTTGTAGGGAACTCGTCATATGTTGCCGCGATTATTGACGAGGATTTGAGTTTCCCGGATTCGCGGTGCACGGAGAAATGCATTTTATGGCTTTATCCGCGAAGCGTGCGTGGTACCAACACATACCTTGCTTACCACGACTATGGCTACGTTGCCGTGATCTGCCTCGCGTGAAGTTTTTAGTGCGTGTTCGGGCTTCTCTTTCGTTTAATATTGCTGTCAGCGTGGCTACTTGACGCGTTAAAGCTTCTACTTGCTGCGCCAAATTGTTGTCCGGGGCGGGTGTCCTGTCGATGCTGGCTACGTGTGCTCACGGTGCGAGTTCCACTATTTGGTCGGCGAGTAGGCCGAGTTTCTCCAACGTCGTATCCGTGTGCGTAGCGAGGATTGCTCGTACATGCGTCGGCAACCGGTTGAGACATATAGTTCGAACTATATTGTCCGGCACTGAATTTTCCAGCCCCCTTAGGTACCGCAAAAACTGTGAAGGTTTCCGGTCCCCCATTTCTTCTCGCTCCAGGAGTCGCTGAAGACGCGATTCGTTCGACTGCGAGAGGCGCGATATGAGCGTCTCTTTCAAAATTTTGAAGGGATTTTCAGCTGGCGGGTTGATAATTAGATCCTGTACCTCGGTTGCATACTTGGTTTCCAAGTTCGAGGCTGTGTACCAGAACTTTTTATTCTCGCATTTTATTCCCGCTATGAGAAACTGTCCTTCCAGTTGTGCAAACCACATAGCTGGTACCTCGGGGGTGAAGTTAGGTACGCGTATATTAATTTAATTTACCTCTACACCGGTGGCGGTAGTTTGGATGGGGCTGGCGTCCGTCATTTCGTATGAATTAAAAAAAATAAAGTTCACACTGTTTGTATAACACCACTCGGATCGCGAAGTTCGTATGTTGCCGAACGAGATGTCACTAAGAGTTACTAAGTTCTCGGTTATCACGCACTCGCGGTACTCTCGGATCACGTCGGGGTCACCAGTTTGTCGCAGGGGTTACTGCGACGGTTTGTATAAAATAATCCGAGAGTTTTTTTGGTTTTTATATAACGAGAACTTTAATATAACTTGTAACAAAGGCGATGAGGTACAGTGTGTAGAAGGTAAAGGTAAACGAGTGACGGATGATACAGAAATATGGACACGTTGAGAGTCGGAGGAAAACTTGCTAACTGACTTCTCTCGGTCGAGAGGTCCTCGTATTTATTGGTAGGGAAAGTCCTTGAAATTGTTAAGGGAAAGTCCTCGGGAAGGGCGAAGGCCTTTCCCGAAGATTTTCCGACCGGGGTGATCCGGGACCTATGGTCCGAAGCTGTGTCCCAACGTTTTTATTGTTTTATTGCGGGGTGTACGCCTTGCGTCGAGAAAACCCGAAAAAGGCATGTGTACACCCCGCTTTTGAAGGACGTGTCTTTTTATGTCTGGTCCGCCACAATTTGAAGCTAAACTTTCTATATTCTATTGATTTGAAGCTAAACCTTCTACCTCTTATTGAATTGAAGCTAAACCTTCTACATCGCATTGATTTGAAGATAAATCATGTGTTTCGCATGGATTTGAAGCTAACTCGTTAGTTTCGCATGCAGTTGTAGCTAAATAATGAATATCACAAGTATTTGTAGCTAAACCATTTGATTCGCATGGATTTGAAGCTAAGCCTTCTACTTCGCATTAATTGGAAGATAAATCACGTGTTTTGCATGGATTTGAAGCTAAACCTTCTACATCGCATTGATTTGAAGCTAAATCATGTGTTTCGCATTGATTTGAAGCTAAATCATGTGTTTCGCATGCAGTTGAAGCTAAATCATGTCTTTCACATGTATTTGAAGATGAACCATTTGAATTGCATTGATTTGAACCCGAGCCTTCTACTTCGCACTGATTTGCAGCTAAATAATGTGTTTCGCATGGATTTGAAGCTAATCCTTCTACAACGCATTGATTTGCAGCTAAATCACGTGTTTTGCATGGATTTGATGCTAACTCGTTTGTTTCCCCTGCATTTAAAGCTATATCAGTTATATCAGAAGTATCTGATGCTAAATCATTTGTTTCGCATGGATTTGAAGCTAAACCTTCTACGTCGCATTGATTTGAAGCTAAATCATGCGTATCGCATGGATTTTGAAGCTAACACGATTGATTAGTCTTCATTTGAAGCTATATCACTTACACCCCAAGTGTTTGAAACTATATCATTTGTTTCGCATGGATTTGAAGCTAAACCTTCTACATCGCATTGATTTGAAGCTAAATCATGTGTATCGCATGGATTTGGAGCTAACTCGTTCTTTGCGCATGCAGTTAAATCTAAATAACGTATATCACAAGTATTTGAAGCTAAACCATTTGATTCGCATGGATTTGAAGCTAAGCCTTCTACTTCGCATTAATTGGAAGATAAATCACGTGTTTTGCATGGATTTGAAGTTAAACCTTCTACATCGCATTGATTTGAAGCTAAATCATGTGTTTCGCATGGATTTGATGCTAACTCGTTTGTTTCGCATGCAGCTGTAGCTAAATAATGTATATCACAAGTATTTGTAGCTAAACCATTTGCTTCGCATGGATTTGAAGCTAAGCCTTCTACTTCGCATTAATTGGAAGATAAATCACGTGTTTTGCATGGATTTGAAGCTAAACCTTCTACATCGCATTGATTTGAAGCTAAATCATGTGTTTCGCATTGATTTGAAGCTAAATCATGTGTTTCGCATGCAGTTGAAGCTAAATCATGTCTTTCACATGTATTTGAAGATGAACCATTTGAATTGCATTGATTTGAACCCGAGCCTTCTACTTCGCACTGATTTGCAGCTAAATAATGTGTTTCGCATGGATTTGAAGCTAATCCTTCTACAACGCATTGATTTGCAGCTAAATCATGTGTTTTGCATGGATTTGATGCTAACTCGTTTGTTTCCCCTGCATTTGAAGCTATATCAGTTATATCAGAAGTATCTGATGCTAAATCATTTGTTTCGCATGGATTTGAAGCTAAACCTTCTACGTCGCATTGATTTGAAGCTAAATCATGCGTATCGCATGGATTTTGAAGCTAACACGATTGATTAGTCTTCATTTGAAGCTATATCACTTACACCCCAAGTGTTTGAAACTATATCATTTGTTTCGCATGGATTTGAAGCTAAACCTTCTACATCGCATTGATTTGAAGCTAAATCATGTGTATCGCATGGATTTGGAGCTAACTCGTTCTTTGCGCATGCAGTTAAATCTAAATAACGTATATCACAAGTATTTGAAGCTAAACCATTTGATTCGCATGGATTTGAAGCTAAGCCTTCTACTTCGCATTAATTGGAAGATAAATCACGTGTTTTGCATGGATTTGAAGTTAAACCTTCTACATCGCATTGATTTGAAGCTAAATCATGTGTTTCGCATGGATTTGAAGCTAACTCGTTCGTTTCGCATGCAGTTGTAGCTAAATAATGTATATCACAAGTATTGGTAGCTAAACCATTTGTTTTGCATGGTTTTGAAGCTAAGTCTTCTACTTCGCATTCTTTTGAAGCTAAATCATTTGTTTCGCGTGGTTTTGAATCTAAGCATTGGACTTCGAATTGATTTGAAGCTAAATCATGTGTTTCGTATGGATTTGAAGCTACGCCTTCTACTTCGCATTGATTTGAAGCTACATCATGTGTCTCGCATGGAATTGAAGCTACCTCGTTTGTTCCTACAGCTTTTCAAGCTATATCACTTATATCGCAAGTATTTGAAGCTAAATCATATGTGTCGCATGGATTTGAAGCTGAACCTTCTACATCGCATTGATTTGAAGCTAAATCTTGTGTATCGCATGGATTTGAAGCTAAACCTTCTACATCACATTGATTTGCAGCTAAATCATGTGTTTCGCATGGATTTGAAGCTAAGCCTTCTACTTCGCATTAATTGGAAGATAAATCACGTGTTTTGCATGGATTTGAAGCTAAACCTTCTACATCGCATTGATTTGAAGCTAAATCATGTGTTTCGCATTGATTTGAAGCTAAATCATGTGTTTCGCATGCAGTTGAAGCTAAATCATGTCTTTCACATGTATTTGAAGATGAACCATTTGAATTGCATTGATTTGAACCCGAGCCTTCTACTTCGCACTGATTTACAGCTAAATAATGTGTTTCGCATGGATTTGAAGCTAATCCTTCTACAACGCATTGATTTGCAGCTAAATCATGTGTTTTGCATGGATTTGATGCTAACTCGTTTGTTTCCCCTGCATTTGAAGCTATATCAGTTATATCAGAAGTATCTGATGCTAAATCATTTGTTTCGCATGGATTTGAAGCTAAACCTTCTACGTCGCATTGATTTGAAGCTAAATCATGCGTATCGCATGGATTTTGAAGCTAACACGATTGATTAGTCTTCATTTGAAGCTATATCACTTACACCCCAAGTGTTTGAAACTATATCATTTGTTTCGCATGGATTTGAAGCTAAACCTTCTACATCGCATTGATTTGAAGCTAAATCATGTGTATCGCATGGATTTGGAGCTAACTCGTTCTTTGCGCATGCAGGTAAATCTAAATAACGTATATCACAAGTATTTGAAGCTAAACCATTTGATTCGCATGGATTTGAAGCTAAGCCTTCTACTTCGCATTAATTGGAAGATAAATCACGTGTTTTGCATGGATTTGAAGTTAAACCTTCTACATCGCATTGATTTGAAGCTAAATCATGTGTTTCGCATGGATTTGAAGCTAACTCGTTCGTTTCGCATGCAGTTGTAGCTAAATAATGTATATCACAAGTATTGGTAGCTAAACCATTTGTTTTGCATGGTTTTGAAGCTAAGTCTTCTACTTCGCATTCTTTTGAAGCTAAATCATTTGTTTCGCGTGGTTTTGAATCTAAGCATTGGACTTCGAATTGATTTGAAGCTAAATCATGTGTTTCGTATGGATTTGAAGCTACGCCTTCTACTTCGCATTGATTTGAAGCTACATCATGTGTCTCGCATGGAATTGAAGCTACCTCGTTTGTTCCTACAGCTTTTCAAGCTATATCACTTATATCGCAAGTATTTGAAGCTAAATCATATGTGTCGCATGGATTTGAAGCTGAACCTTCTACATCGCATTGATTTGAAGCTAAATCTTGTGTATCGCATGGATTTGAAGCTAAACCTTCTACATCACATTGATTTGCAGCTAAATCATGTGTTTCGCATGGATTTGAAGCTAACTCGTTCGTGTAGCCTGCAGTTGAATCTACATCACTTATATCGCAAGTGTTTGAAGCTAAATCATGTGTATCGCGTGGATTTTGAAGCTAACTCGTTTGATTAGTCTGCATTTGAAGCTATATCACTTATACCCCAAGTGTTTGAAGCTAAATCATTTGTTTCGCGTGGATTTGAAGCTAAACCTTCTACATCGCATTGATTAGAAGTTAAATCATGTGTCGCGCATGGATTTGAAGCTAACTCGTTACTTTCGCATGCAGTTGTAGCTAAATAATGTATATCACAAGTATTCGTAGCTAAACCATTTGTTTTGCATGGATTTGAAGCTACTTCTTCTACTTCGCATTGATTTGAAGCTAAATCATATGTTTCGCATGGAATTGAAGCAACCTCGTTTGTTCCTCCAGCTTTTGAAGCTATATCGCTTATATCGCATGGATTTGAAGCTGAACCTACTACATCGAATTGATTTGAAGCTAAATCTTGTATATCGCATGGATCTGAAGCTAAGCCTTCTACTTCGCATTAATTGGAAGATAAATCACGTGTTTTGCATGGATTTGAAGCTAAACCTTCTACATCGCATTGATTTGAAGCTAAATCATGTGTTTCGCATGCAGTTGAAGCTAAGTCATGTCTTTCACAAGTATTTGAATATGAACCATTTGAATTGCATTGATTTGAACCCGAGCCTACTACTTCGCACTGATTTGCAGCTAAATAATGTGTTTCTCATGGATTTGAAGCTAAACCTTCTACATCGCATTTATGTGAAGCTAAATCATGTGTTTCGCATGAGGTTGAAGCTAAATCATGTCATTCAGAAGTATTTGAAGATGAACCATTTGAATCACATTGATTTGAACCCGAGCCTTCTACTTCGCACTGATTTGCAGCTAAATAATGTGTTTCGCATGGATTTGAAGCTACACCTTCTACATCGCATTGAATTGCAGCTGAATCATGTGTTTCGCATGGATTTGAAGCTAGCACGTTCGTTTCGCCTGTATTCGAAGCTATATCACTTATATCGCAAGTATTTGAAGCTAAATCATGTGTTACGCTTGGACTTGAAGCTAAACCTTCTACATCGCATTGATTTGAAGCTAAATCATGTGTCTGCATGGAATTGAAGCTACCTCGTTTGTTCCTACAGCTTTTGAAGCTATATCACTTATATCGCAAGTATTTGAGCTAAATCATATGTGTCGCATGGATTTGAAGCTGAACCTAATACATCGCACTGATTTGCAGCTAAATAATGTGTTTCGCATGGATTTGAAGCTAAACCTTCTACATCCCATGGATTTGAATCTAAATCATGTGTTTGGCATGGATTTGAAGCTAACTCGTTCGTTTCGCCTGTATTTGAAGCTAGATCACTTATATCGCAAGTATTTGAAGCTAAATCATGTGTTTCGCATGGATTTGAAGCTAAACATTCTACTTCGCATTGATTTGAAGCTAAATCATTTGTTTCGGAGGGAATTGAAGCTACCTAGTTTGATCCTCCTGCTTTTGAAGCTATATCACTTATATCGGATGCATTTGAAGCTAAACCTTCTACATCGCATTGATTTGCAGCTAAATCATGTGTTTCGCATGAATTTGAAGCTAACTCGTTCGTTTCGCCTCCATTTGAAACTCTATCACTTATATCGCAAGTATTTGAAGCTAAATCATATGTGCCGCATGGATTTGAAGCTGAACCTACTACATCGCACTGATTTGCAGCTAAATAATGTGTTTCGCATGGATTTGAAGCTAAACCTTCTACATCCCATGGATTTGAATCTAAATCATGTGTTTGGCATGGATTTGAAGCTAACTCGTTCGTTTCGCCTGTATTTGAAGCTAGATCACTTATATCGCAAGTATTTGAAGCTAAATCATGTGTTTCGCATGGATTTGAAGCTAAAAATTCTACTTCGCATTGATTTGAAGCTAAATCATTTGTTTCGCATGGAATTGAAGCTACCTAGTTTGATCCTCCTGCTTTTGAAGCTATATCACTTATATCGGATGGATTTGAAGCTGAACCTACTACATCGCATTGACTTGAAGCTAAATCTTGTGTATCGCATGGATTTGAAGCAAACCATCTACATCGCTTTGATGTGAATCTTAATCATGTGTTTCGCATGGATTTGATGCTGAGCCTTCTACTTCGCATTCATTTGAAGCAAAATCATTTGTTTCGTATGGATTTGAATCTAATCCATGTCCTTCGAATTGATTTCAAGCTTAATCATGTGTTTCGTAAGGATTTGAAGCTAAACCTTCTACATCGCATTGATTTGAAGCTAAACCTTCTACCTCTTATTGATTTGAAGCTAAACCTTCGAGATCGCATTGATTTGAAGCTAAACCTTCGACATCGCATTGATTTGAAGATAAATCGTGTGTTTCGCATGGATTTGAAGCTAACTCGTTTGTTCCTCTTGCTTTTGAAGCTATATCACTTATATCGCATGGATTTGAAGCTGAACCTACTACATCGCATTGATTTGAAGCTAAATCTTGTGTATCGCATGGATTTGAAGCAAACCATCTACATCGCATTAATTTGAAGCTTAATCATGTGTTTCGCATGGATTTGATGCTAACTCGTTTGTTTCGCATGCAGCTGTACCTAAATAATGTATATCACAAGTATTTGTAGCTAAACCATTTACTTCGCACGAATTTGAAGCTAAGCTTACCACTTCGCATTGATTTGAAGCTAAATCATTTGTTTCGCATGGATTTGAATCTAAGCCTTGTCCTTCGAATTGATTTGAAGCTAAATCATGTGTATCGCATGGATTTGAATCTAACTCGTTTGTTTTGCATGCAGTTGTAGCTAAATAATGTATATCACAAGTATTTGTAGCTAAACCATTTGTTTTGCATGGATTTGAAGCTAAGCCTTCCACTTCGCATTCATTTGAAGCTAAATCATTTGTTTCGCATGGATTTGAATCTAAGCCTTGTCCTTCGAATTGATTTGAAGCTAAATCATGTGTTTCGTATGGATTTGATGCTAAACCTTCTACATCGCATTGATTTGAAGCTAAACCTACTATATTCTATTGATTTGAAGCTAAACCTTCTATCTCTTATTGATTTGAAGCTAAACCTTCTACATCGCATTGATTTGAAGATAAATCGTGTGTTTCGCATGGATTTGAAGCTAACTCGTTAGTTTCGCATGCAGTTGTAGCTAAGTAATGTATATCACAAGTATTTGTAGCTAAACCATTTGTTTCGCATGGATTTGGAGCTACGCCTTCTACTTCGCATTGATTTGAAGCTAAATCATTTGTTTCGCATCGAATTGAAGATACCTCGTTTGTTCCTCCAGCTTTTGAAGCTATATCACTTATATCGCATGGATTTGAAGCTGAACCTACTACATCGCATTGATTTGAATCTAAATCTTGTGTATCGCATGGATCTGAAGCTAAGCCTTCTAGTTCGCATTGATTTGGAGTTAAATCATTTGTTTCGCATGGAATTGAAGCTTCCTCGTTTGTTCCTCCAGCTTTTGAAGCTATATCACTTATATCGCAAGTATTTGAAGATAAATCATATGTGTCGCATGGTTTTGAAGCTGAACCTTCTACATCGCATTGATTTGAATCTAAATCTTGTGTATCGCATGGATTTGAAGTAAACCTTCTACATCACATTGATTTGCAGCTAAATCATGTGTTTCGCATGGATTTGAAGCTAACTCGTTCGTTTCGCCTGCAGTTGAACCTACATCACTAATATCGCAAGTATTTGAAGCTAAATCATGTATATCGCGTGGATTTTGATGCTAACTTGTTTCATTAGTCTGCATTTGAAGCTATATCACTTATACCCCAAGTGTTTGAAGCTAAATCATTTGTTTTGCATGGATTTGAAGCTAAGCCTTCTACTTCGCATTCATTTGAAGCTAAATCATTTGTTTCGCATGGATTTGAATCTAAGCATTGTACTTCGAATTGATTTGAAGCTAAATCATGTGTTTCGTATGGATTTGAAGCTGAACCTTCTACATCGCATTGATTTGAAGCTAAATCATGTGTATCGCATGGATTTGAAGTTAACTCGTTTGTTTCACATGCAGTTGTAGCTAAATAATGTATATCACAAGTATTTGTACTTAAACCATTTGTTTTGCATGGATTTGAAGCCAAGCCTTCTACTTCGCATTTATTTGAAGCTAAATCATTTGTTTCGCATGGATTTGAATCTATGCCTTGTCCTTCGAATTGTTTTGAATCTAAATCATGTGTGTCGTATGGATTTGAAGCTAAACCTTCTACATCGCATTGATTTGAAGCTAAACCTTCTACATTCTATTGATCTGAAGCTAAAGCTTTTACCTCTTATTGTTTTGAAGCTAAACCATCTACATCACATTGATTTGAAGCTAAATCATTTGTTTCGCATGGAATTGAAGCTACCTCGTTTGTTCCTCCAGCTTTTGAAGCTATATCACTTATATCGCATGGATTTGAAGCTGAACATACTACATCGAATTGATTTGAAGCTAAATCTTGTATATCGCATGGATCTGAAGCTAAGCCTTCTACTTCGCATTGATTTGAATTTAAATCATTTGTTTCGCATGGAATTGAAGCTTCCTCGTTTGTTCCTCCAGCTTTTGAAGCTATATCACTTATATCGCAAGTACTTGATGCTAATTCATATGTGTCGCATGGATTTGAAGCTAAACCTTTCACATCGCATTGATTTGAAGCTAAATCATGTGTATCGCATGGATTTGAAGCTAACTCGTTCGTTTCGCATGCAGTTGTAGCTAAATAATGTATATCACAAGTATTGGTAGCTAAACCATTTGTTTTGCATGTTTTTGAAGCTAAGTCTTCTACTTCGCATTCTTTTGAAGCTAAATCATTTGTTTCGCGTGGATTTGAATCTAAGCATTGGACTTCGAATTGATTTGAAGCTAAATCATGTGTTTCGTATGGATTTGAAGCTACGCCTTCTACTTCGCATTGATTTGAAGCTACATCATGTGTCTCGCATGGAATTGAAGCTACCTCGTTTGTTCCTACAGCTTTTCAAGCTATATCACTTATATCGCAAGGATTTGAAGCTAAATCATATGTGTCGCATGGATTTGAAGCTGGACCTTCTACATCGCATTGATTTGAAGCTAAATCTTGTGAATCGCATGGATTCGAAGCTAAACCTTCTACATCACATTGATTCGCAGCTAAATCATGTGTTTCGCATGGATTTGAAGCTAACTCGTTCGTTTAGCCTGCAGTTGAATCTACATCACTTATATCGCAAGTGTTTGAAGCTAAATCATGTGTATCGCGTGGATTTTGAAGCTAACTCGTTTGATTAGTCTGCATTTGAAGCTATATCACTTATACCCCAAGTGTTTGAAGCTAAATCATTTGTTTCGCGTGGATTTGAAGCTAAACCTTCTACATCGCATTGATTAGAAGTTAAATCATGTGTCGCGCATGGATTTGAAGCTAACTCGTTAGTTTCGCATGCAGTTGTAGCTAAATAATGTATATCACAAGTATTCGTAGCTAAACCATTTGTTTTGCATGGATTTGAAGCTACTCCTTCTACTTCGCATTGATTTGAAGCTAAATCATATGTTTCGCATGGAATTGAGGCAACCTCGTTTGTTCCTCCAGCTTTTGAAGCTATATCACTTATATCGCATGGATTTGAAGCTGAACCTACTACATCGAATTGATTTGAAGCTAAATCTTGTATATCGCATGGATCTGAAGCTAAGCCTTCTACTTCGCATTGATTTGAATTTAAATCATTTGTTTCGCATGGAAGTGAAGCTTCCTCGTTTGTTCCTCCAGCTTTTGAAGCTATATCACTTATATCGCAAGTACTTGAAGCTAAATCATATGTGTCGCATGGATTTGAAGCTGAACTTTCTACATCGCATTGATTTGAATCTAAATCTTGTGTGTCGCATGATTTGAAGCTAAACCTTCTACATCACATTGGATTTGCAGCTAAATTATGTGTTTCGCATGGATTTGAAGCTAACTCGTTCGTTTCGCCTGCAGTTGAACCTACATCACTTATATCGCAAGTAATTGAAGCTAAATCATGTGTATCGCGTGGATTTTGAAGCTAACTCGTTTTGATTAGTCTGCATTTGAAGCTATATCACTTATATCCCAAGTGTTGAAGCTAAATCATTTGTTTCGCGTGGATTTGAAGCTAAACCTTCTACATCGCATTGATTTGAAGCTAAATCTTGTGTATCGTCTGGATTTGAAGCTAAACCTTTCACATCGCATTGATTTGAAGCTAAATCATATGTATCGCATGGATTTGAAGCTAACTCGTTCGTTTCGCATGCAGTTGTAGCTAAATAATGTATATCACAAGTATTGGTAGCTAAACCATTTGTTTTGCATGGATTTGAAGCTAAGTCTTCTACTTCGCATTCATTTGAAGCTAAATCATTTGTTTCGCATGGATTCGAATCTAAGCATTGTACTTCGAATTGATTTGAAGCTAAATCATGTGTTTCGTATGGATTTGAAGCTACGCCTTCTACTTCGCATTGATTTGAAGCTACCTCGTTTGTTCCTACAGCTTTTCAAGCTACATCACTTATATCGCAAGGATTTGAAGCTAAATCATATGTGTCGCATGGATTTGAAGCTGGACCTTCTACATCGCATTGATTTGAAGCTAAATCTTGTGTATCGCATGGATTCGAAGCTAAACCTTCTACATCACATTGACTCGCAGCTAAATCATGTGTTTCGCATGGATTTGAAGCTAACTCGTTCGTTTAGCCTGCAGTTGAATCTACATCACTTATATCGCACGTGTTTAAAGCTAAATCATGTGTATCGCGTGGATTTTGAAGCTAACTCGTTGATTAGTCTGCATTTGAAGCTATATCACTTATAACCCGAAGTGTTTGAAGCTAAATCATTTGTTTCGCGTGGATTTGAAGCTAAACCTTCTACATCGCATTGATTAGAAGTTAAATCATGTGTCGCGCATGGATTTGAAGCTAACTCGTTCGTTGCGCATGCAGTTAATCTAAATAACGTATATCACAAGTATTTGAAGCTACACCATTTGATTCGCATGGATTTGAAGATAGCCTTCTACTTCGCATTATTGAAGATAAATCACGTGTTTTGCATGGATTTGAAGCTAAACCTTCTACATCGCATTGATTTGAAGCTAAATCATGTGTTTCGCATGCAGTTGAAGCTAAGTCATGTCTTTCACAAGTATTTGAATATGAACCATTTGAATTGCATTGATTTGAACCCGAGCCTACTACTTCGCACTGATTTGCAGCTAAATAATGTGTTTCTCATGGATTTGAAGCTAAACCTTCTACATTGAATTGATTTGCAGCTGACCTCATGTGTTTCGCATGGATTTGAAGCTAACTCCTTCGTTTCTCCTGTATTCGAAGCTATATCACTTATATCGCAAGTATTTGAAGCTAAATCATGTGTTACGCTTGAATTTGAAGCTAAACCTTCTACATCGCATTGATTTGAAGCTAAATCATGTGTCTCGCATGGAATTGAAGCTAGCTCGTTTGTTCCTACAGCTTTTGAAGCTATATCACTTATATCGCAAGTATTTGAAGCTTAATCATATGTGTCGCATGGATTTGAAGCTGAACCTACTACATCGCATTTATTTGAAGCTAAATCTTGTGTAGGCATGGATTTGAAGCGAAACCTTCTACATCGCATTGATTTGAAGCTAAATCATTTGTATCGCATGGAATTGGAGCAACCTCGTTTGTTCCTCCAGCTTTTTCAAGCTATATCACTTATATCGCAAGTATTTGAAGCTAAATCATATGTGTCGCATGGATTTGAAGCTGAACCTTCTACATCGCATTGATTTGAAGCTAAAATCTTGTGTATCGCATGGATTTGAAGCTAACTGGTTCGTTTCGCCTGAAGTGGAACCTACATCACTTATATCGCAAGTAATTGAAGCTAAATCATGTGTATCGCGTGGATTTTGAAGCTAAACCTTCTACATCGCATTGATTAGAAGCCTAAATCATGTATCCCGCATGGATTTGAAGCTACCTCGTTTGATCCTACAGCTTTTCAAGCTATATCACTTATATCGCAAAGTATTTGAAGCTAAATCATATGTGTCGCATGGATTGAAGCTGAACCTTCTACATCGCATTGATTTGAAGCTAAATCTTGTGTATCGCATGGATTTGAAGCTAAACCTTCTACATCGCATTGATTAGAAGCTAAATCATGTATCTCGCATGGATTTGAAGCTAACTCGTTCGTTTCGCCTCCATTTGAAACTATGTCACTTATATCGCAAGTATTTAAAGCTAAATCATATGTGCGCATGGATTTGAAGCTAAGCCTTCTACATCACATTGATTTGCAGCTAAATCATGTGTTTCGCATGGATTTGGAGCTAACTCGATCGTTTCGCCTGTATTTGAAGCTAGATCACTTATATCGCAAGTATTTGAAGCTAAATCATGTGTATCGCATGGATTTGAAGCTAAACCTTCATACATCGCCATTGATTTGAAGCTAAATTATTTGTTTCGCATGGATTTGAATATAAGCCTTGTCCTTCGAATTGATTTGAAGCTAAATCATGTGTTTCGTATGGATTTGAAGCTAAACCTTCTACATCGCATTGATTTGAAGCTAAACCTTCTACATTCTATTGATTTGAAGCTAAACCTTCTACCTCTTATTGTCTTGAAGCTAAAACTTCTACATCGCATTGATTTGAAGCTAAATCATGTTTCTCGCATGGAATTGAAGCTACCTCGGTTGTTCCTACAGCTTTTGAAGCTATATCACTTATATCGCAAGTATTTGAAGCTAAATCGAATGTGTCGCATGGATTTGAAGCTGAACCTACTACATCGCAATTGATTTGAAGCTAAATCTTGTGTATCGCATGGATCTGAAGCTAAACCTTCTACATCGCATTGATTTGAAGCTAAATCATGTATATAGCATGGATTTGAAGCTATCTCGTTTATTTCGCATGCAGTTGTAGCTAAATAATGTATATCACAATTATTTGTAGCTAAACCATTTGTTTTGCATGGATTTGAAGCTAAGCCTTCTACTTCGCATTCATTTGAAGCTAAATCATTTGTTTCGCATGGATTTGAAGCTAAACCTTCTACATCGCATTGATTTGAAGCTAAACCTTCTACATTCTATTGATTTTAAGCTAAACCTTCTACCTCTTATTGTTTTGAAGCTAAATCTTCTACATCGCATTGATTTGAAGCTAAATCATGTTTCTCGCATGGAATTGAAGCTACCTCGTTTGTTCCTACAGCTTTTGAAGCTATATCACTTATATCGCAAGTATTTGAAGCTAAATCGAATGTGTCGCATGGATTTGAAGCTGACCCTACTACATCGCATTGATTTGAAGCTAAATCTTGTGTATCGCATGATTTGAAGCTAAACCTTCTACATCGCATTGATTTGAAGCTAAATCATGTATATAGCATGGATTTGAAGCTATCTCGTTTATTTCGCATGCAGTTGTAGCTAAATAATGTATATCACAAGTATTTGTAGCTAAACCATTTGTTTTGCATGGATTTGAAGCTAAGCCTTCTACTTCGCATTCATTTGCAGCTAAATCATGTGTTTCGCATGGATTTGCAGCTAACTCATTCGTGTAGCCTGCAGTTGAATCTACATCACTTATATCGCAAGTGTTTGAAGCTAAATCATGTGTATCGCGTGGATTTTGAAGCTAACTCGTTTGATTAGTCTGCATTTGAAGCTATATCACTTATACCCCAAGTGTTTGAAGCTAAATCATTTGTTTCGCGTGGATTTGAAGCTAAACCTTCTACATCGCATTGATTAGAAGTTAAATCATGTGTCGCGCATGGATTTGTAGCTAACTCGTTAGTTTCGCATGCAGTTGTAGCTAAATAATGTATGTCACAAGTATTCGTTGCTAAACCATTCGTTTTGCATGGATTTGAAGCTACTCCTTCTACTTCGCATTGATTTGAAGCTAAATCATATGTTTCGCATGGAATTGAAGCAACCTCGTTTGTTCCTCCAGCTTTTGAAGCTATATCACTTATATCGCAAGTACTTGAAGCTAAATCATATGTGTCGCATGGATTTGAAGCTGAACTTTCTACATCGCATTGATTTGAATCTAAATCTTGTGTATCGCATGGATTTGAAGCTAAACCTTCTACATCACATTGATTTGCAGGTAAATTATGTGTTTCGCATGGATTTGAAGCTAACTCGTTCGTTTCGCCTGCAGTTGAACCTACATCACTTATATCGCAAGTAATTGAAGCTAAATCATGTGTATCGCGTGGATTTTGAAGCTAACTCGTTTGATTAGTCTGCATTTGAAGCTATATCACTTATACCCCAAGTGTTTGAAGCTAACTCATTTGTTTCGCGTGCATTTGAAGCTAAACCTTCTACATCGCATTTATTTGAAGGCTAAATCTTGTGTATCGCATGGATTTGAAGCTAAACCTTTCACATCGCATTGATTTGAAGCTAATCATGTGTATCGCATGGATTTGAAGCTAACTCGTTCGTTTCGCATGCAGTTGTAGCTAAATAATGTATATCACAAGTATTGGTAGCTAAACCATTTGTTTTGCATGTTTTTGAAGCTAAGACTTCTACTTCGCATTCTTTTGAAGCTAAATCATTTGTTTCGCGTGGATTTGAATCTGAGCATTGGACTTCGAATTGATTTGAAGCTAAATCATGTGTTTCGTATGGATTTGAAGCTACGCCATCTACTTCGCATTGATTTGAAGCTACATCATGTGTCTCGCATGGAATTGAAGCTACCTCGTTTGTTCCTACAGCTTTTCAAGCTATATCACTTATATCGCAAGTATTTGAAGCTAAATCATATGTGTCGCATGGATTTGAAGCTGAACCTTCTACATCGCACTGATTTGAAGCTAAATCTTGTGTATCGCATGGATTTGAAGCTAAACCTTCTACATCACATTGATTTGCAGCTAAATCATGTGTTTCGCATGGATTTGAAGCTAACTCGTTCGTGTAGCCTGCAGGTTGGGAATCTACATCACTTATATCGCAAGTGTTTGAAGCTAAATCATGTGTATCGCGTGGATTTTGAAGCTAACTCGTTTGATTAGTCTGCATTTGAAGCTATATCACTTATACCCCAAGTGTTTGAAGCTAAATCATTTGTTTCGCGTGGATTTGAAGCTAAACCTTCTACATCGCATTGATTAGAAGTTAAATCATGTGTCGCGCATGGATTTGAAGCTAACTCGTTAGTTTCGCATGCAGTTGTAGCTAAATAATGTATATCACAAGTATTCGTAGCTAAACCATTTTGTTTTGCATGGATTTGAAAGCTACTCCTTCTACTTCGCATTGATTTGAAGCTAAATCATTTGTTTCGCATGGAATTGAAGCAACCTCGTTTGTTCCTCCAGCTTTTGAAGCTATATCACTTATATCGCATGATTTGAAGCTGACCTACTACATCGAATTGATTTGAAGCTAAATCTTGTATATCGCATGGATCTGAAGCTAAGCCTTCTACTTCGCATTGATTTGAATTTAAATCATTTGTTTCGCATGAAGTGAAGCTTCCTCGTTTGTTCCTCCAGCTTTTGAAGCTATATCACTTATATCGCAAGTACTTGAAGCTAAATCATATGTGTCGCATGGATTTGAAGCTGAACTTTCTACATCGCATTGATTTGAATCTAAATCTTGTGTGTCGCATGGATTTGAAGCTAAACCTTCTACATCACATTGATTTGCAGCTAAATTATGTGTTTCGCATGGATTTGAAGCTAACTCGTTCGTTTCGCCTGCAGTTGAACCTACATCACTTATATCGCAAGTAATTGAAGCTAAATCATGTGTATCGCGTGGATTTTGAAGCTAACTCGTTTGATTAGTCTGCATTTGAAGCTATATCACTTATATCCCAAGTGTTTGAAGCTAAATCATTTGTTTCGCGTGGATTTTGAAGCTAAACCTTCTACATCGCATTGATTAGAAGCTAAATCATGTATCCCGCATGGATTTGAAGCTACCTCGTTTGATCCTACAGCTTTTCAAGCTATATCACTTATATCGCAAGTATTTGAAGCTAAATCATATGTGTCGCATGGATTTGAAGCTGAACCTTCTACATCGCATTGATTTGAAGCTAAATCTTGTGTATCGCATGGATTTTGAAGCTAACAAGATTGATTAGTCTTCATTTGAAGCTATATCACTTACACCCCATGTGTTTGAAGCTATATCATTTGTTTCACATTGGATTTGAAGCTAAATCTTCTTCATCGCATTGATTTGCAGCTAAATCATGTGTTTCGCATCGATTTGAAGCTAACTCGTTCGTTGCGCATGCAGTTAAATCTAAATAACGTATATCACAAGTATTTGAAGCTAAACCATTTGATTCGCATGGATTTGAAGCTAAGCCTTCTACTTCGCATTAATTGGAAGATAAATCACTTGTTTTGCATGGATTTGAAGCTAAACCTTCTACATCGCATTGATTTGAAGCTAAATCATGTGTTTCGCATGGATTTGAAGCTAACTCGTTCGTTTCGCCTGTATTCGAAGCTATATCACTTATATCGCATGGATTTGAAACTAACTCGTTCGGTTCGCCTGCAGTTGAATCTACATGACTTATATCGCTAGTATTTGAAGCTAAATCATGTATATCGCGTGGATTTTGAAGCTAACTCGTTTGATTAGCCTTCATTTGAAGCTATATCACTTACACCACAAGTGTTTGAAACTATATCATTTGTTTCGCATGGATTTGAAGGTAAACCTTCTCCATCGCATTGATTTGCAGATAAATCATGTGTTTCGCATGGATTTGAAGCTAACTCGTTCGTTTCGCCTGTATTCGAAACTATATCACTTATATCGCAAGTATTTGAAGCTAAATCATGTGTTTCGTATGGATTTGAAGCTGAACCTTCTACATCGCATTGATTTGAAGCTAAATCATGTGCATCGCATGGATTTGAAGTTAACTCGTTTGTTTCGCATGCTGTTGTAGCTAAATAATGTATATCACAAGTATTTGTAGTTAAACCATTTGTTTCGCATGGATTTGAAGATACGCCTTCTACTTCGCATTGATTTGAAGCTAAACCATTTGTTTCGCATGGAATTGAAGCCACCTCGTTTGTTCCTCCAGCTTTTGAAGCTATGTCACTTATACCGCATGGATTTGAAGCTGAACCTACTACATCGCATTGATTTGAAGCTAAATCTTGTGTATCGCATGGATCTGAAGTTTAGCCTTCTACTTCGCATTGATTTGAAGATAAATCATTTCTTCGCATGGAATTGAAAATTCCTCGTTTGTTCCTCCAGCTTTGGAAGCTATATCACTTATATCGCAAGTATTTGAAGCTAAATCATATGTGTCGCATGGATTTGAAGCTGAACCTTCTACATCGCATTGATTTGAATCTAAATCTTGTGTATCGCATGGGTTTGAAGCTAAACCTTCTACATCACATTGATTTGCAGCTAAATCATATGTTTCGCATGGATTTGAAGCTAACTCGTTCGTTTCGCCTGCAGTTGAACCTACATCACTTATATCGCAAGTATTTGAAGCTAAATCATGTGTTACGCTTGAATTTGAAGCTAAACCTTCTACTTCGCATTCATTTGAAGCTAAATCATTTGTTTCGCATGGATTTGAATCTAAGCATTGTACTTCGAATTGATTTGAAGCTAAATCATGTGTTTCGTATGGATTTGAAGCTAAACCTTCTACATCGCGTTGATTTGAAGCTAAATCATGTGTCTCGCATGGAATTGAAGCTAGCTCGTTTGTTCCTACAGCTTTTGAAGCTATATCACTTATATCGCAAGTATTTGAAGCTAAATCATATGTGTCGCATGGATTTGAAGCTGAACCTACTACATCGCATTGATTGGAAGCTAAATCTTGTGTATCGCATGGATTTGAAGCTAAAGCTACCACATCGCATTCATTTGAAGCTAAATCATGTGTATCGCATGGATTTGAAGCTAACTCGTTAGTTTCGCATGCAGTTGTAGCTAAATAATCTATATCACAAGTATTTGTAGCTAAACCATTTGTTTCGCATGGATTTGAAGCTACGCCTTCTACTTCGCATTGATTTGAAGCTAAATCATTTGTTTCGCATGGAATTGAAGCCTCCTCGTTTGTTCCTCCAGCTTTTGAAGCTATATCACTTATATCGCAAGTATTTGAAGCTAAATCATATGTGTCGCATGGGTTTGAAGCTGAACCTGCTACATCGCATTGATTTGAAGCTAAATCTTGTGTATCGCATGGATTTGAAGCTAAACCTTCTACATCACATTGATTTGCAGCTAAATCATGTGTTTCGCATGGATTTGAAGCTAACTCGTTCGTTTCGCCTCCATTTGAAACTATGTCACTTATATCGCAAGTATTTAAAGCTAAATCATATGTGCCGCATGGATTTGAAACTGAGCCTTCTACTTCGCATTCATTTGAAGCTAAATCGTTTGTTTCGCATGGATTTGAATCTATGCCTTGTCCTTCGAATTGATTTGAATCTAAATCATGTGTGTCGTATGGATTTGAAGCTAAACCTTCTACATCGCATTTATTTGAAGCTAAACCTTCTATATTCTATTGATTTGAAGCTAAACCATCTACCTCTTATTGATTTGAAGCAAACCTTCTACATCGCATTGATTTGAAGATAAATCGTGTGTTTCGCATGGATTTGAAACTAACTCGTTAGTTTCGCATGCAGTTGTAGCTAAATAATCTATATCACAAGTATTTGTAGCTAAACCATTTGTTTCGCATGGATTTGAAGCTACGTCTTCTACTTCGCATTGATTTGAAGCTAAATCATATGTGTCGCATGGATTTGAAGCTGAACCTTCTACATCGCATTGATTTGAAGCTAAATCTTGTGTATCGCATGGATTTGAAGCTAAACCTTGTACATCACATTGATTTGCAGCTAAATCATGTGTTTCGCATGGATTTGAAGCTAACTCGTTCGTTTCGCCTCCTTTTGAAACTATGTCAATTATATCGCAAGTATTTAAAGCTAAATCATATGTGCCGCATGGATTTGAAGCTGAGCCTTCTACTTCGCATTCATCTGAAGCTAAATCATTTGTTTCGCATGGATTTGAATCTAAGCCTTGCCCTTCGAATTGATTTGAAGCTAAATCATGTGTTTCGTATGGATTTGAAGCTAAACCTTCTATATTCTATTGATTTGAAGCTAAACCTTCTACCTCTTATTGATTTGAAGCTAATCCTTCTACATCGCATTGATTTGAAGATAAATCGTGTGTTTCGCATAGATTTGAAGCTAACTCGTTAGTTTCGCATGCAGTTGTAGCTAAATAATGTATATCACAAGTATTTGTAGCTAAACCATTTGTTTCGCATGGATTTGAAGCTACGCCTTCTACTTCGCATTGATTTGAAGCTAAAGCATTTGTCTTGCATGGAATTGAAGCTGCCTCGTTTGTTCCTCCTGCTTTTGAAGCTATATCACTTATATCGCATGGATTTGAAGCTGAACCTACTACATCGCATTGATTTGAAGCTAAATCTCGTATATCGCATGGATTTGAAGCTAAACCTTCTACATCACATTGATTTGCAGCTAAATCATTTGTTTCGCATGGATTTGAAGCTAACTCGTTTTTTTCGCATGCAGTTGTAGCTAAATAATGTATATCACAAGTATTTGTAGTTAAACCATTTGTTTTGCATGGATTTGAAGCCAAGCGTTCTACTTCGCATTCATTTGAAGCTAAATCGTTTGTTTCGCATGCACTTGAATCTATGCCTTGTCCTTCGAATTGATTTGAATCTAAATTATGTGTGTCGTATGGATTGAAGCTAAACCTTCTACATCGCATTTATTTGAAGCTAAACCTTCTCTTTCTATTGATTTGAAGCTAAACCATCTACCTCTTATTGATTTGAAGCAAACCATCTACATCGCATTGATTTGAAGATAAATCGTGAGTTTCGCATGGATTTGAAGCTAACTCGTTAGTTTCGCATGCAGTTGTAGCTAAATAATCTATATCACAAGTATTTGTAGCTAAACCATTTGTTTGGCATGGATTTGAAGCCTCCTCGTTTGTTCCTCCAGCTTTTGAAACTATATCACTTATATCGCAAGTATTTGAAGCTAAATCATATGTGTCGCATGGGTTTGAAGCTGAACCTTCTACATCGCATTGAGTTGAAGCTAAATCTTGTGTATCGCATGGATTTGAAGCTAAGCCTTCTACATCACATTGATTTGCAGCTAAATCATGTGTTTCGCATGGATTTGAAGCTAACTCGTTCGTTCCGCCTCCATTTGAAACTATGTCACATATATAGCAAGTATTTAAAGCTAAATCATATGTGCCGCATGGATTTGAAGCTGAGCCTTCTACTTCGCATTCATCTGAAGCTAAATCATTTGTTTCGCATGGATTTGAATCTAAGCCTTGCCCTTCGAATTGATTTGAAGCTAAATCATGTGTGTCGTATGGATTTGAAGCTAAACCTTCTACATCGCATTTATTTGAAGCTAAACCTTCTCTTTCTATTGATTTGAAGCTAAACCTTCTACCTCTTATTGATTTGAAGCTAAACCTTCTACATCGCATTGATTTGAAGATAAATCGTGTGTTTCGCATAGATTTGAAGCTAACTCGTTAGTTTCGCAAGCAGTTGTAGCTAAATAATGTATATCACAAGTATTTGTAGCTAAACCATTTGTTTCGCATGGATTTGAAGCTACGCCTTCTACTTCGCATTGATTTGAAGCTAAAGCATTTGTCTTGCATGGAATTGAAGCTGCCTCGTTTGTTCCTCCTGCTTTTGAAGCTATATCACTTATATCGCATGGATTTGAAGCTAAACCTTCTACATCGCTTTGATTTGAAGATAAATCATGTGTTTCGCATGGATTTGAAGCTAACTCGTTCGTTTCGCCTCCATTTGAAACAATGTCACTTATATCGCAAGTATTTAAAGCTAAATCATATGTGCCGCATGGATTTGAAACTGAGCCTTCTACTTCGCATTCATCTGAAGCTAAATCATTTGTTTCGCATGGATTTGAATCTAAGCCTTGCCCTTCGAATTGATTTGAAGCTAAATCATGTGTTTCGTATGGATTTGAAGCTAAACCTTCTACATCGCATTGATTTGAAGCTAAACCTTCTATATTCTATTGATTTGAAGCTAAACCTTCTACCTCTTATTGATTTGAAGCTAAACCTTCTACCTCTTATTGATTTGAAGCTAAACCTTCTACATCGCATTGATTTGAAGTTAAATCATGTGTTTCGCATGGATTTGAAGCTGACTCGTTCGTTTCGCCTGCAGTTGAACCTACATCACTTATATCGCAAGTATTTGAAGCTAAATCATGTGTATCGCGTGGATTTTGAAGCTAACTCGTTTGATTAGTCTGCATTTGAAGCTATATCACTTATACCCAATGTGTTTGAAGCTAAATCATTTGTTTCGCGTGGATTTGAACCTAAACCGTCTACATCGCATTGATTTGAAGCCAAATCATGTGTATCGCATGGATTTGAAGCTACCTCGTTTGTTCCTACAGCTTTTGAAGCTATATCACTTATATCGCAAGTATTTGAAGCTAAATCATATGTGTCGCATGGATTTGAAGCTGAACCTAATACATCGCATTGATTTGAAGCTAAATCTTGTGTATCGCATGGATTTGAAGCTAAACCTTCTACATCGCATTGACTTGAAGCTACACCTTCTACATACTATTGATTTGAAGCTAAACCTTCTACCTCTTATTGTCTTGAAGCTATACCATTCTACATCGCATTGATCTGCAGCTAAATAATGTGTTTCGCATGGATTTGAAACTAACTCGTTCGGTTCGCCTGCAGTTGAATCTACATCACTTATATCGCTAGTATTTGAAGCTAAATCATGTGTATCGCGCGGATTTTGAAGCTAACTCGTTTGATTAGTCTTCATTTGAAGCTATATCACTTACAACACAAGTGTTTGAAGCTATATCATTTGTTTCGCATGGATTTGAAGCTAAGCCTTCTACTTCGCATTGATTTGAATCTAAATCATTTGTTTCGCATGGAATTGAAGCCACCTCGTTTGTTCCTCCAGCTTTTGAAGCTATATCAATTATATCGCAAGTATTTGAAGCTAAATCATATGTGTCGCATGGATTTGAAGCTGAACCTTCTACATCGCATTGTTTTGAATCTAAATCTTGTGTATCGCATCGATTTGAAGCTAAACCTTCTACATCGCATTGATTTGAAGCTAAATCATGTGTCTCGGATAGATTTCAAGCTAACTCGTTTGTTTCTTCTGGATTTGAAGCTACATCACTAATATCGAGATTATTTGAAGCTAAAACATTTGTTTCGCACAGATTTGAAGCTAAACCATCTACATGGCATTGATTTGAAACTAAATCATGTGTTTCGCTTCGAGTTGAAGCCAAATCATGTGTTTCGGCTGCATTTGAAGCTATATTACTTATATCGCAATTGTCTGAAGCTAAATCATCTGTGACGCATGGATTTGCAGCTAAACCTTCTACATAGCATTGAGTTGAAGCTAAATCATGTGTTTCGCATGGATTTGAAGCAAACTCGTTTGTTCCGCATGCAGTTCTAGCTAAATAATGTATATCACAAGTATTTGTAGCTAATCCATTTGATTCACATGGATTTGAAGCTAAGCCTTCTACTTCGCATTAATTGGAAGATAAATCACGTGTTTTGCATGGATTTGAAGCTATACCTTCTACATCGCATTGATTTGAATCTAAATCATGTGTTTCGCATGCAGTTGAAGCTAAATCATGTCATTCACAAGTATTTGAAGATGAACCATTTCAATCACATTGATTTGTACACGAGCCTTCTACTTCGCACTGTTTTGCAGCTAAATAATGTGTTTCGCATGGATTTGAAGCTAAACCTTCTACATCGCATTGAATTGCAGCTGAATCATGTGTTTCGCATGGATTTGAAGCTAACACGTTCGTTTCGGCTGTATTCGAAGCTATATCACTTATATCGCAAGTATTTGAAGCTAAATCATGTGTTACGCTTGGACTCGAAGCTAAACCTTCTACATCGCATCGATTTGAAGCTAAATCATGTGTCTTGCATGGAATTTAAGCTACCTCGTTTGTTCCTACAGCTTTTGAAGCTATATCACTTATATCGCAAGTATTTGAGCTAAATGATATGTGTCGCATGGATTTGAAGCTGAACCTACTACATCGCATTGATTTGAAGCTAAATCTTGTGTATCGCATGGATTTGAAGCTAAATCGTCTACATCACATTCATTTGAAGTTAAATCATGTGTTTCGCATGGATTTGAAGCTGACTCGTTCGTTTCGCCTGCAGTTGAACCTACGTCACTTATATCGCAAGTATTTGAAGCTAAATCATGTGTATCGCGTGGATTTTGAAGCTAACTCGTTTGATTAGTCTGCATTTGAAGCTATATCACTTATACCCAAAGTGTTTGAAGCTAAATCATTTGTTTCGCGTGGATTTGAACCTAAACCGTCTACATCGCATTGATTTGAAGCCAAATCATGTGTATCGCATGGATTTGAAGCTACCTCGTTTGTTCCTACAGCTTTTGAAGCTATATCACTTATATCGCAAGTATTTGAAGCTAAATCATATGTGTCGCATGGATTTGAAGCTGAACCTAATACATCGCATTGATTTGAAGCTAAATCTTGTGTATCACATGGATTTGAAGCTAAACCTTCTACATCACATTGATTTGAAGCTAAATCATGTGTTTCGCATGGATTTGAAGCTAAACCATCTACATTGCATTGATTTGCAGCTGATTCATGTGTTTCGCATGGATTTGAAGCTAACTCGTTCGTTTCGCCTGTATTCGAAGCTATATCACTTATATCGCAAATATTTGAAGCTAAATCATGTGTTACACTTGGATATGAAGCTAAACCTTCTACATCGCATTGATTTGAAGCTAAATCATGTGTCTCGCATGGAATTGAAGCTACCTCGTTTGTTCCTACAGCTTTTGAAGCTATATCACTTATATCGCAAGTATTTGAAGCTAAATCATATGTGTCGCATGGATTTGAAGCTGAACCTAATACATCGCATTGATTTGAAGCTAAATCTTGTGTATCGCATGGATTTGAAGCTAAACCTTCTACATCGCATTTATTTGAAGCTAAACCTTCTATATTCCATTGATTTGAAGCTAAACCATCTACCTGTTATAGATTTTAAGCAAACCTTCTACATCGCATTGATTTGAAGATAAATCGTGTGTTTCGCATGGATTTGAAACTAAACCTTCTACATTGCATTAATTTGCAGCTGATTCATGTGTTTCGCATGGATTTGAAGCTAACTCGTTCGTTTCGCCTGTATTCGAAGCTATATCACTTATATCGCAAATATTTGAAGCTAAATCATGTGTTACACTTGGATATGAAGCTAAACCTTCTACATCGCATTGATTTGAAGCTAAATCATGTGTCTCGCATGGAATTGAAGCTACCTCGTTTGTTCCTACAGCTTTTGAAGCTATATCACTTATATCGCAAGTATTTGAAGCTAAATCATATGTGTCGCATGGATTTGAAGCTGAACCTAATACATCGCATTGATTTGAAGCTAAATCTTGTGTATCGCATGGATTTGAAGCTAAACCTTCTACATCGCATTTATTTGAAGCTAAACCTTCTATATTCCATTGATTTGAAGCTGAACATTCTACCTCTAATTGATTTGAAGCTAAACCTTCTACATCGCATTGATTTGAAGCTAAATCTTGTGTATCCCATGGATTTGAAGCTAAACCTTCTACATCGCATTGATTTGAAGCTAAATCATGTGAATCGCATGGATTTGAAGCTAACTCGTTCGTTTAGCATGCTGTTGTAAATAAATGATGTATATCACAAGTATTTGTAGCTAAACCATTTGTTTTGCATGGATTTGAAGCTAAGCCTTCTACTTCGCATTCATTTGAAGCTAAATCATTTGTTTCGCATGGATTTGAATCTAAGCCTTGTCCTTCGAATTGATTTGATGCTAAATCATGTGTTTCATATGGATTTGAAGCTAAACCTTCTACATCGCATTGATTTGCAGCTAAATCATGTGTTTCGCATGAATTTGAAGGTAACTCGTTCGTTTCGGCTCCATTTGAAACTATATCACTTATATCGCAAGTATTTGAACCTAAATCATGTGTTTCGCTTGGATTTGAAGCTAAACCTTCTACATCGCATTGATTTGAAGCTAAACCTTCTATATTCTATTGATTTGAAGCTAAACCTTCTACCTCTTATTGATTTGAAGCTAAACATTCTACATCGCATTGATTTGAAGCCAAATCATGTGTATCGCATGGATTTGAAGCTACCTCGTTTGTTCCTACAGCTTTTGAAGCTATATCACTTATATCGCAAGTATTTGAAGCTAAATCATATGTGTCGCATGGATTTGAAGCTGAACCTAATACATCGCATTGATTTGAAGCTAAATCTTGTGTATCGCACGGATTTGAAGCTAAACCTTCTACATCGCATTGATTTGAAGCTAAATCATTTGTTTCGCATGGATTTGAATCTAAGCCTTGTCCTTCGAATTGATTTGAAGCTAAATCATGTGTTTCGTATGGCTTTGAAGCTAAACCTTCTACATCGCATTGACTTGAAGCTACACCTTCTACATACTATTGATTTGAAGCTAAACCTTCTACCTCTTATTGTCTTGAAGCTATACCATTCTACATCGCATTGATCTGCAGCTAAATAATGTGTTTCGCATGGATTTGAAACTAACTCGTTCGGTTCGCCTGCAGTTGAATCTACATCACTTATATCGCTAGTATTTGAAGCTAAATCATGTGTATCGCGTGGATTTTGAAGCTAACTCGTTTGATTAGTCTTCATTTGAAGCTATATCACTTACAACACAAGCGTTTGAAGCTATATCATTTGTTTCGCATGGATTTGAAGCTAAGCCTTCTACTTCGCATTGATTTGAATCTAAATCATTTGTTTCGCATGGAATTGAAGCCACCTCGTTTGTTCCTCCAGCTTTTGAAGCTATATCAATTATATCGCAAGTATTTGAAGCTAAATCATATGTGTCGCATGGATTTGAAGCTGAACCTTCTACATCGCATTGTTTTGAATCTAAATCTTGCGTATCGCATCGATTTGAAGCTAAACCTTCTACATCGCATTGATTTGAAGCTAAATCATGTGTCTCGGATAGATTTCAAGCTAACTCGTTTGTTTCTTCTGCATTTGAAGCTACATCACTAATATCGAGATTATTTGAAGCTAAATCATTTGTTTCGCACAGATTTGAAGCTAAACCATCTACATTGCATTGATTTGAAACTAAATCATGTGTTTCGCTTCGAGTTGAAGCCAAATCATGTGTTTCGGCTGCATTTGAAGCTATATTACTTATATCGCAATTATCTGAAGCTAAATCATCTGTGACGCATGGATTTGCAGCTAAACCTTCTACATAGCATTGAGTTGAAGCTAAATCATGTGTTTCGCATGGATTTGAAGCAAACTCGTTTGTTCCGCATGCAGTTCTAGCTAAATAATGTATATCACAAGTATTTGTAGCTAATCCATTTGATTCACATGGATTTGAAGCTAAGCCTTCTACTTCGCATTAATTGGAAGATAAATCACGTGTTTTGCATGGATTTGAAGCTATACCTTCTACATCGCATTGATTTGAATGTAATTCATGTGTTTCGCATGCAGTTGAAGCTAAATCATGTCATTCACAAGTATTTGAAGATGAACCATTTCAATCACATTGATTTGAACCCGAGCCTTCTACTTCGCACTGTTTTGCAGCTAAATAATGTGTTTCGCATGGATTTGAAGCTAAACCTTCTACATCGCATTGAATTGCAGCTGAATCATGTGTTTCGCATGGATTTGAAGCTAACACGTTCGTTTCGGATGTATTCGAAGCTATATCACTTATATCGCAAGTATTTGAAGCTAAATCATGTGTTACGCTTGGACTCGAAGCTAAACCTTCTACATCGCATCGATTTGAAGCTAAATCATGTGTCTTGCATGGAATTTAAGCTACCTCGTTTGTTCCTACAGCTTTTGAAGCTATATCACTTATATCGCAAGTATTTGAGCTAAATGATATGTGTCGCATGGATTTGAAGCTGAACCTACTACATCGCATTGATTTGAAGCTAAATCTTGTGTATCGCATGGATTTGAAGCTAAATCTTCTACATCACATTCATTTGAAGTTAAATCATGTGTTTCGCATGGATTTGAAGCTGACTCGTTCGTTTCGCCTGCAGTTGAACCTACGTCACTTATATCGCAAGTATTTGAAGCTAAATCATGTGTATCGCGTGGATTTTGAAGCTAACTCGTTTGATTAGTCTGCATTTGAAGCTATATCACTTATACCCAATGTGTTTGAAGCTAAATCATTTGTTTCGCGTGGATTTGAACCTAAACCGTCTACATCGCATTGATTTGAAGCCAAATCATGTGTATCGCATGGATTTGAAGCTACCTCGTTTGTTCCTACAGCTTTTGAAGCTATATCACTTATATCGCAAGTATTTGAAGCTAAATCATATGTGTCGCATGGATTTGAAGCTGAACCTAATACATCGCATTGATTTGAAGCTAAATCTTGTGTATCGCATGGATTTGAAGCTAAACCTTCTACATCGCATTGATTTGAAGCTAAATCATTTGTTTCGCATGGATTTGAATCTAAGCCTTGTCCTTCGAATTGATTTGAAGCTAAATCATGTGTTTCGTATGGCTTTGAAGCTACACCTTCTACATACTATTGATTTGAAGCTAAACCTTCTACCTCTTATTGTCTTGAAGCTATACCATTCTACATCGCATTGATCTGCAGCTAAATAATGTGTTTCGCATGGATTTGAAACTAACTCGTTCGGTTCGCCTGCAGTTGAATCTACATCACTTATATCGCTAGTATTTGAAGCTAAATCATGTGTATCGCGCGGATTTTGAAGCTAACTCGTTTGATTATTCTTCATTTGAAGCTATATCACTTACAACACAAGTGTTTGAAGCTATATCATTTGTTTCGCATGGATTTGAAGCTAAGCCTTCTACTTCGCATTGATTTGAATCTAAATCATTTGTTTCGCATGGAATTGAAGCCACCTCGTTTGTTCCTCCAGCTTTTGAAGCTATATCAATTATATCGCAAGTATTTGAAGCTAAATCATATGTGTCGCATGGATTTGAAGCTGAACCTTCTACATCGCATTGTTTTGAATCTAAATCTTGTGTATCGCATCGATTTGAAGCTAAACCTTCTACATCGCATTGATTTGAAGCTAAATCATGTGTCTCGGATAGATTTCAAGCTAACTCGTTTGTTTCTTCTGCATTTGAAGCTACATCACTAATATCGAGATTATTTGAAGCTAAATCATTTGTTTCGCACAGATTTGAAGCTAAACCATCTACATTGCATTGATTTGAAACTAAATCATGTGTTTCGCTTCGAGTTGAAGCCAAATCATGTGTTTCGGCTGCATTTGAAGCTATATTACTTATATCGCAATTATCTGAAGCTAAATCATCTGTGACGCATGGATTTGCAGCTAAACCTTCTACATAGCATTGAGTTGAAGCTAAATCATGTGTTTCGCATGGATTTGAAGCAAACTCGTTTGTTCCGCATGCAGTTCTAGCTAAATAATGTATATTACAAGTATTTGTAGCTAATCCATTTGATTCACATGGATTTGAAGCTAAGCCTTCTACTTCGCATTAATTGGAAGATAAATCACGTGTTTTGCATGGATTTGAAGCTATACCTTCTACATCGCATTGATTTGAATCTAAATCATGTGTTTCGCATGCAGTTGAAGCTAAATCATGTCATTCACAAGTATTTGAAGATGAACCATTTCAATCACATTGATTTGTACACGAGCCTTCTACTTCGCACTGTTTTGCAGCTAAATAATGTGTTTCGCATGGATTTGAAGCTAAACCTTCTACATCGCATTGAATTGCAGCTGAATCATGTGTTTCGCATGGATTTGAAGCTAACACGTTCGTTTCGGCTGTATTCGAAGCTATATCACTTATATCGCAAGTATTTGAAGCTAAATCATGTGTTACGCTTGGACTTGAAGCTAAACCTTCTACATCGCATCGATTTGAAGCTAAATCATGTGTCTTGCATGGAATTTAAGCTACTTCGTTTGTTCCTACAGCTTTTGAAGCTATATCACTTATATCGCAAGTATTTGAGCTAAAAGATATGTGTCGCATGGATTTGAAGCTGAACCTACTACATCGCATTGATTTGAAGCTAAATCTTGTGTATCGCATGGATTTGAAGCTAAATCTTCTACATCACATTCATTTGAAGTTAAATCATGTGTTTCGCATGGATTTGAAGCTGACTCGTTCGTTTCGCCTGCAGTTGAACCTACATCACTTATATCGCAAGTATTTGAAGCTAAATCATGTGTATCGCGTGGATTTTGAAGCTAACTCGTTTGATTAGTCTGCATTTGAAGCTATATCACTTATACCCAAAGTGTTTGAAGCTAAATCATTTGTTTCGCGTGGATTTGAACCTAAACCGTCTACATCGCATTGATTTGAAGCCAAATCATGTGTATCGCATGGATTTGAAGCTACCTCGTTTGTTCCTACAGCTTTTGAAGCTATATCACTTATATCGCAAGTATTTGAAGCTAAATCATATGTGTCGCATGGATTTGAAGCTGAACCTAATACATCGCATTGATTTGAAGCTAAATCTTGTGTATCACATGGATTTGAAGCTAAACCTTCTACATCACATTGTTTTGAAGCTAAATCATGTGTTTCGCATGGATTTGAAGCTAAACCATCTACATTGCATTGATTTGCAGCTGATTCATGTGTTTCGCATGGATTTGAAGCTAACTCGTTCGTTTCGCCTGTATTCGAAGCTACATCACTTATATCGCAAATATTTGAAGCTAAATCATGTGTTACACTTGGATATGAAGCTAAACCTTCTACATCGCATTGATTTGAAGCTAAATCATGTGTCTCGCATTGAATTGAAGCTACCTCGTTTGTTCCTACAGCTTTTGAAGCTATATCACTTATATCGCAAGTATTTGAAGCTAAATCATATGTGTCGCATGGATTTGAAGCTGAACCTAATACATCGCATTGATTTGAAGCTAAATCTTGTGTATCGCATGGATTTGAAGCTAAACCTTCTACATCGCATTTATTTGAAGCTAAACCTTCTATATTCCATTGATTTGAAGCTAAACCATCTACCTGTTATAGATTTTAAGCAAACCTTCTACATCGCATTGATTTGAAGATAAATCGTGTGTTTCGCATGGATTTGAAACTAAACCTTCTACATTGCATTAATTTGCAGCTAATTCATGTGTTTCGCATGGATTTGAAGCTAACTCGTTCGTTTCGCCTGTATTCGAAGCTATATCACTTATATCGCAAATATTTGAAGCTAAATCATGTGTTACACTTGGATATGAAGCTAAACCTTCTACATCGCATTGATTTGAAGCTAAATCATGTGTCTCGCATGGAATTGAAGCTACCTCGTTTGTTCCTACAGCTTTTGAAGCTATATCACTTATATCGCAAGTATTTGAAGCTAAATCATATGTGTCGCATGGATTTGAAGCTGAACCTAATACATCGCATTGATTTGAAGCTAAATCTTGTGTATCGCATGGATTTGAAGCTAAACCTTCTACATCGCATTTATTTGAAGCTAAACCTTCTATATTCCATTGATTTGAAGCTGAACATTCTACCTCTAATTGATTTGAAGCTAAACCTTCTACATCGCATTGATTTGAAGCTAAATCTTGTGTATCCCATGGATTTGAAGCTAAACCTTCTACTTCGCATTCATTTGAAGCTAAATCATTTGTTTCGCATGGATTTGAATCTAAGCCTTGTCCTTCGAATTGATTTGGTGCTAAATCATGTGTTTCATATGGATTTGAAGCTAAACCTTCTACATCGCATTGATTTGAAGCTAAATCATGTGTCTCGCATGGAATTGAAGCTACCTCGTTCGTTTAGCATGGAGTTGTAGCTAAATGATGTATATCACAAGTATTTGTAGCTAAACCATTTGTTTTGCATGGATTTGAAGCTAAGCCTTCTACTTCGCATTCATTTGAAGCTAAATCATTTGTTTCGCATGGATTTGAACCTAAGCCTTTTGCTTCGAATTGATTTGAAGCTAAATCTTGTGTATGGCATGGATTTGTAGCTAAACCTTCTACATCGCATTGATTTGAAGCTAAATCATGTGTCTCGCATGGATTTGAAGCTACCTCGTTCGTTTAGCATGGAGTTGTAGCTAAATGATGTATATCACAAGTATTTGTAGCTAAACCATTTGTTTTGCATGGATTTGAAGCTAAGCCATCTACTTCGCATTCATTTGAAGCTAAATCATTTGTTTCGCATGGAATTGAATCTACCTCGTTTGTTCCTCCTGCTTTTGAAGCTATATCACTTATATCGCATGGATTTGAAGCTGAACCTACTACATCGCATTGATTTGAAAATAAATCGTGTGTTTCGCATGGATTTGAAGCTAACTCGTTAGTTTCGCATGCAGTTGTAGCTAAATAATGTATATCACAAGTATTTGTAGCTAAACCATTTCTTTCGCATGGATTTGAAGCTACGCCTTCTACTTCGCATTGATTTGAAGCTAAATCATGTGTTTCGCATGGATTTGAAACTAACTCGTTCGTTGCGCATGCTGTTAAATCTAAATAACGTACATCACAAGTATTGGAAGCTAAACCATTTGATTCGCATGGATTTGAAGCTAAGCCTTCTACTTCGCATTAATTGGAAGTTAAATCACGTGTTTTGCATGGATTTGAAGCTAAATCTTCTACATCGCATTGATTTGAAGTTAAACCTTCTATATTCTATTGATTTGAAGCTGAACCTTCTACCTCTAATTGATTTGAAGCTAAACCTTCTACATCGCATTGATTTGAAGCTAAATCTTGTGTATCCCATGGATTTGAAGCTAAACCTTCTACATCGCATTGATTTGAAGCTAAATCATGTGAATCGCATGGATTTGAAGCTAACTCTTTCGTTTAGCATGCTGTTGTAAATAAATGATGTATATCACAAGTATTTGTAGCTAAACCATTTGTTTTGCATGGATTTGAAGCTAAGCCTTCTACTTCGCATTCATTTGAAGCTAAATCATTTGTTTCGCATGGATTTGAATCTAAGCCTTGTCCTTCGAATTGATTTGATGCTAAATCATGTGTTTCATATGGATGTGAAGCTAAACCTTCTACATCGCATTGATTTGAAGCTAAATCATGTGTCTCGCATGGAATTGAAGCTACCTCGTTTGTTCCTACAGCTTTTGAAGCTTTATCACTTATATCGCAAGTATCTGAAGCTAAATCATATGTGTCGCATGGATTTGAAGCTGAACCTACTACATCGCATTGATTTGAAACTAAATCTTGTGTATCGCATGGATTTGAAGCTAAACCTTCCACATCGCATTGATATGAAGATAAATAATGTGTATCGCATGGATTTGAAGCTTACTCGTTTGTTTCGCATCCAGTTGTAGCCAATTAATGTTTATCACAAGTATTTGTAGCTAAACCATTTGTTTTGCATGGATTTGAAGCTAAGCCTTCTACTTTGCATTCATTTGAAGCTAAATCATTTACTTCGCAAGGATTTGAATCTACGCCTTGTCCTTCGAATTGATTTGAAGCTAAATCATGTGTTTCGTATGGATTTGAAGCTATACCTTCTACATCGCATTGATTTGAAGCTAAACCTTCTATATTCTATTGATTTGAAGCTAAACCTTCTACCCCTTATTGATTTGAAGCTAAACCTTCTACTTCGCATTGATTTGAAGCTAAATCTTTTGTATCGCATGGATTTGAAGCTAAACCTTCTACATCCCATGGATTTGAAGCTAAATCATGTGAATCGCATGGATTTGAAGCTAACTCGTTCGTTTAGCATGCAGTTGTAGCTAAATGATGTATATCACAAGTATTTGTAGCTAAACCATTTGTTTTGCATGGATTTGAAGCTAAGCCTTCTACTTCGCATTCATTTGAAGCTAAATCATTTGTTTCGCATGGAATTGAAGCTACCTCGTTTGTTCCTCCTGCTTTTGAAGCTATATCACTTATATCGCATGGATTTGAAGCTGAACCTACTACATCGCATTGACTTGAAGCTAAATCTTGTGCATCGCATGGATTTGAAGCAAACCATCTACATCGCTTTGATGTGAATCTTAATCATGTGTATCGAATGGATTTGATGCTGAGCCTTCTACTTCGCATTCATTTGAAGCTAAATCATTCGTTTCGCATGGATTTGAATCTAATCCATGTCCTTCGAATTGATTTCAAGCTAAATCATGTGTTTCGTATGGATTTGAAGCTAAACCTTCTACATCGCATTGATTTGAGGCTAACCCTTCTATATTCTATTGATTTGAAGCTAAACCTTCTACCTCTTATTGATTTGAAGCTAAACCTTCGACATCGCATTGATCTGAAGATAAATCGTGTGTTTCGCATGGATTTGAAGCTAACTCTTTTTTTCCTCCTGCTTTTGAAGCTATATCACTTATATCGCATGGAATTGAAGCTGAACCTACTACATCGCATTGATTTGAAACTAAATCTTGTGTATCGCATGGATTTGATGCAAACCATCTACATCGCATTGATTTGAAGCTTAATCATGTGTTTCGCATGGATTTGATGCTAACTCGTTTGTTTCGCATGCAGCTGTAGCTAAATAATGTATATCACAAGTATTTGTAGCTAAACCATTTGTTTCGCACGAATTTGAAGCTAAGCCTACCACTTCGCATTGATTTGAAACTAAATCATTTGTTTCGCATGGTATTGAAGCTACCTCGTTTGTTCCTCTAGCTTTTGAAGCTATATCACTTATATCGCAAGTATTTGAAGCTAAATCATATGTGTCGTATGGATTTGAAGCAGAACCTTCTACATCGCATTGATTTGAAGCACAATCTAGTGTATCGCATGGATTTGAAGCTAAACCTTCTACTTCGCATTGATTTGCATTTAAATCATGTGTTTCGCATGGATTTGAAGCTAACTCGTTCGTTTCGCATGCAGTTGTAGCTAAATAATGTATATCACAAGTATTTGTAGCTAAACCATTTGATTCGCATGGATTTGAAGCTACGCCTTCCACTTCGCATTGATTTGAAGCTAAATCATTTGTTTCGCATGGAATTGAAGCTACCTCGTTTGTTCCTCTAGTTTTTGAAGCTATATCACTTATATCGCAAGTATTTGAAGCTAAATCATATGTGTCGTATGGATTTGAAGCAGAAACTTTTACATCGCATTGATTTGAAGCTAAATCTAGTGTATCGCATCGATTTGAAGCTAAACCTTCTACATCGCATTGATTTGAAGCTAAATCATGTGTCTCGGATAGATTTCAAGCTAACTCGTTTGTTTCTTCTGCATTTGAAGCTACATCACTAATATCGACAGTATTTGAAGCTAAATCATTTGTTTCGCACAGATTTGAAGCTAAACCATCTACATTGCATTGATTTGAAACTAAATCATGTGTTTCGCTTCGATTTGAAGCCAAATCATGTGTTTCGGCTGCATTTGAAGCTATATTACTTATATCGTAATTATCTGAAGCTAAATCATCTGTGACGCATGGATTTGCAGCTAAACCTTCTACATAGCATTGAGTTGAAGCTAAATCATGTGTTTCGCATGGATTTGAAGCAAACTCGTTTGTTCCGCATGCAGTTCTAGCTAAATAATGTATATCACAAGTATTTGTAGCTAATCCATTTGATTCACATGGATTTGAAGCTACGCCTTCCACTTCGCATTGATTTGAAGCTAAATCATTTGTTTCGCATGGAATTGAAGCTACCTCGTTTGTTCCTCTAGTTTTTGAAGCTATATCACTTATATCGCAAGTATTTGAAGCTAAATCATATGTGTCGTATGGATTTGAAGCAGAAACTTTTACATCGCATTGATTTGAAGCTAAATCTAGTGTATCGCATGGATTTGAAGCTAAACCTTCTACATCGCATTGATTTGCAGCTAAATAATGTGTTTCGCATGGATTTGAAGCTAAACCTTCTACATCCCATGGGTTTGAATCTAAATCATGTGTTTGGCATGGATTTGAAGCTAAACCTTCTACTTCGCATTGATTTGCATTTAAATCATGTGTTTCGCATGGATTTGAAGCTAACTCGTTCGTTTCGCATGCAGTTGTAGCTAAATAATGTATATCACAAGTATTTGTAGCTAAACCATTTGATTCGCATGGATTTGAAGCTACGCCTTCCACTTCGCATTGATTTGAAGCTAAATCATTTGTTTCGCATGGAATTGAAGCTACCTCGTTTGTTCCTCTAGTTTTTGAAGCTATATCACTTATATCGCAAGTATTTGAAGCTAAATCATATGTGTCGTATGGATTTGAAGCAGAAACTTTTACATCGCATTGATTTGAAGCTAAATCTAGTGTATCGCATGGATTTGAAGCTAAACCTTCTACATCGCATTGATCTGCAGCTAAATCATGTGTTTCGCACGAATTTGAAGGTAACTCGTTCGTTTCGCCTCCATTTGAAACTATATCACTTATATCGCAAGTATTTGAACCTAAATCATGTGTTTCGCTTGGATTTGAAGCTAAACCTTCTACTTCGCATTGATTTGAAGCTAAACCTTCTATATTCTATTGGTTTGAAGCTAAACCTTCTACCTCTTATTGATTTGAAGCTAAACCTTCGACATCGCATTTATTTGAAGCTAAACCTTCTATATTCTATTGATTTGAAGCTAAACCATCTACCTCTTATTGATTTGAAGCTAAACATTCTACATCGCATTAATTTGAAGATAAATCGTGTGTTTCGCATGGATTTGAAGCTAACTCGTTAGTTTCGCATGCAGTTGTAGTTAAATAATGTATATCACAAGTATTTGTAGCTAAACCATTTGTTTTGCATGGATTTGAAGCTTAGCCTTCTACTTCGCATTGATTTGAAGCTAAATCATTTGTTTTGCATGGAATCGAAGCTACCTCGTTTCTTCCTCCAGCATTTGAAGCTATATCACTTATATCGCAAGTATTTGAAGCTAAATCATATATGTCGTGTGGATTGGAATCAGAACCTTCTACATCGCATTGATTTGAAGCTATATCTTGTGTATCGCATGGATTTGAAGCTAAACCTTCTACATCGCATTGATTTGAAGCTAAATCATTTGTTTCGCATGGATTTGAATCTAAGCCTTGTCCTTCGAATTAATTTGAAGCTAAATCATGTGTTTCGTATGGATTTGAAGCTAAACCTTCTACATCGCATTGATTTGAAGCTAAATCATGTGTCTCGCATGGAATTGAAGCTACCTCGTTTGTTCCTACAGCTTTTGAAGCTTTATCACTTATATCGCAAGTATCTGAAGCTAAATCATATGTGTCGCATGGATTTGAAGCTGAACCTACTACATCGCATTGATTTGAAACTAAATCTTGTGTATCGCATGGATTTGAAGCTTACTCGTTTGTTTCGCATGCAGTTGTAGCCAATTAATGTTTATCACAAGTATTTGTAGCTAAACCATTTGTTTTGCATGGATTTGAAGCTAAGCCTTCTACTTTGCATTCATTTGAAGCTAAATCATTTGTTTCGCATGGAATTGAAGCTACCTCGTTTGTTCCTCCTGCTTTTGAAGCTATATCACTTATATCGCATGGATTTGAAGCTGAACCTACTACATCGCATTGACTTGAAGCTAAATCTTGTGCATCGCATGGATTTGAAGCAAACCATCTACATCGCTTTGATGTGAATCTTAATCATGTGTATCGCATGGATTTGATGCTGAGCCTTCTACTTCGCATTCATTTGAAGCTAAATCATTCGTTTCGCATGGATTTGAATCTAATCCATGTCCTTCGAATTGATTTCAAGCTAAATCATGTGTTTCGTATGGATTTGAAGCTAAACCTTCTACATCGCATTGATTTGAGGCTAACCCTTCTATATTCTATTGATTTGAAGCTAAACCTTCTACCTCTTATTGATTTGAAGCTAAACCTTCGACATCGCATTGATCTGAAGATAAATCGTGTGTTTCGCATGGATTTGAAGCTAACTCGTTTGTTCCTCCTGCTTTTGAAGCTATATCACTTATATCGCATGGAATTGAAGCTGAACCTACTACATCGCATTGATTTGAAACTAAATCTTGTGTATCGCATGGATTTGAAGCAAACCATCTACATCGCATTGATTTGAAGCTTAATCATGTGTTTCGCATGGATTTGATGCTAACTCGTTTGTTTCGCATGCAGCTGTAGCTAAATAATGTATATCACAAGTATTTGTAGCTAAACCATTTGTTTCGCACGAATTTGAAGCTAAGCCTACCACTTCGCATTGATTTGAAACTAAATCATTTGTTTCGCATGGTATTGAAGCTACCTCGTTTGTTCCTCTAGCTTTTGAAGCTATATCACTTATATCGCAAGTATTTGAAGCTAAATCATATGTGTCGTATGGATTTGAAGCAGAACCTTCTACATCGAATTGATTTGAAGCAAAATCTAGTGTATCGCATGGATTTGAAGCTAAACCTTCTACATCGCATTGATTTGCAGCTAAATAATGTGTTTCGCATGGATTTGAAGCTAAACCTTCTACATCCCATGGATTTGAATCTAAATCATGTGTTTGGCATGGATTTGAAGCTAAACCTTCTACTTCGCATTGATTTGCATTTAAATCATGTGTTTCGCATGGATTTGAAGCTAACTCGTTCGTTTCGCATGCAGTTGTAGCTAAATAATGTATATCACAAGTATTTGTAGCTAAACCATTTGATTCGCATGGATTTGAAGCTACGCCTTCCACTTCGCATTGATTTGAAGCTAAATCATTTGTTTCGCATGGAATTGAAGCTACCTCGTTTGTTCCTCTAGTTTTTGAAGCTATATCACTTATATCGCAAGTATTTGAAGCTAAATCATATGTGTCGTATGGATTTGAAGCAGAAACTTTTACATCGCATTGATTTGAAGCTAAATCTAGTGTATCACATGGATTTGAAGCTAAACCTTCTACATCGCATTGATCTGCAGCTAAATCATGTGTTTCGCACGAATTTGAAGGTAACTCGTTCGTTTCGCCTCCATTTGAAACTATATCACTTATATCGCAAGTATTTGAACCTAAATCATGTGTTTCGCTTGGATTTGAAGCTAAACCTTCTACATCGCATTGATTTGAAGCTAAACCTTCTATATTCTATTGGTTTGAAGCTAAACCTTCTACCTCTTATTGATTTGAAGCTAAACCTTCGACATCGCATTTATTTGAAGCTAAACATTCTATATTCTATTGATTTGAAGCTAAACCATCTACCTCTTATTGATTTGAAGCTAAACATTCTACATCGCATTAATTTGAAGATAAATCGTGTGTTTCGCATGGATTTGAAGCTAACTCGTTAGTTTCGCATGCAGTTGTAGTTAAATAATGTATATCACAAGTATTTGTAGCTAAACCATTTCTTTTGCATGGATTTGAAGCTTAGCCTTCTACTTCGCATTGATTTGAAGCTAAATCATTTGTTTCGCATGGAATTGAAGCTACCTCGTTTGTTCCTCCTGCTTTTGAAGCTATATCACTTATATCGCAAGTATTTGAAGCTAAATCATATGTGTCGCATGGATTTGAAGCTGAACCTACAACATTTGTTTCGCATGGATTTGAACCTAAACCTTCAACATCGCATTGATTTGAAGCTAAATCATGTGTATCGCATGTATTTGAAGCTAACTCGTTTGTTTCGCATGTAGTTGTAGCTAAATAATGTATATCACAAGTATTTGTAGCTAAAGCATTTGTTTTGCATGGATTTGAAGCTAAGCCTTCTACTTCGCATTCATTTGAAGCTAAATCATTTGTTTCGCATGGATTTGAATCTAAGCCTTGTCCTTCGAATTGATTTGAAGCTAAATCATGTGTTTCGCATGGATTTGAAACTAACTCGTTCGATACGCCTGCAGTTGAATCTACATCACTTATATCGCTAGTATTTGAAGCTAAATCATGTGTATCGCGTGGATTTTGAAGCTAACTCGTTTGATTAGTCTTCATTTGAAGCGATATCACTTACACCACAAGTGTTTGAAGCTATATCATTTGTTTCGCATGGATTTGAAGCTAAACCTTCTACATCGCATTGATTTGCAGCTAAATCATGTGTTTCGCATGGATTTGAAGCTATCTCGTTTGTTGCGCATGCAGTTAAATCAAAATAACGTATATCACAAGTATTTGAAGCTAAACCATTTCATTCGCATGGATTTTAAGCTAAGCCTTCTACTTCGCATTTATTTGAAGCTAAATCTTTTGTTTCGCATGTATTTGAATCTAAGCCTTGTCCTTCGAATTGATTTGAAGCTAAATCATGTGTTTCGTATGGATATGAAGCTAAACCTTCTACATCGCATTGATTTGAAGCTTAATCATGTGTCTCGCATAGAATTGAAGCTACCTCGTTTGTTCCTACAGCTTTTGAAACTATATCTCTTATATCGCAAGTATTTGAAGCTAAATCATATGTGTCGCATGGATTTGAAGCTGAACATACTACATCGCATTGATTTGAAGCTAAATCTTGTGTATCGCATGGATTTGAAGCTAAACCTTCCACATCGCATTGATTTGAAGCTAAATCATGTGTATCGCATGGATTTGAAGCTAACTCGTTCGTTTCGCATGCAGTTGTAGCTAAATAATTTATATCACAAGTATTTGTAGCTAAACCATTTGTTTCGCATGGTTTTGAAGCTACCTCGTTTGTTCCTCCAGCTTTTGAAGCTATATCACTTATATCGCAAGTATTTCAAGCTAAATTATATGTGTCGTATGGATTTGAAGCTAAACTTTCTACATCGCATTGATTTGAAGCTAAACCTTCTATATTCTATTGATTTGAAGCTAAACCTTCTACCTCGTATTGATTTGAAGCTAAACCTTCTACATCGCATTGATTTGAATATAAATCGTGTGTTTCGCATGGATTTGAAGCTAACTCGTTAGTTTCGCATGCAGTTGTAGATAAATAATGTATATCACAAGTATTTGTAGCTAAACCATTTGTTTCGCATGGATTTAAAGCTACGCCTTCTACTTCGCATTGATTTGAAGCTAAATCATTCGTTTCGCATGGAATTGAAGCTACCTCATTTGTTCCTCCTGCTTTTGAAGCTATATCACTTTTATCGCATGGATTTGAAGCTGAACCTACTACATCGCATTGATTTTAATCTAAATCTTGTGTATCGCATGGATTTGAAGCAAACCATCTACATCGCATTGATTTGAAGCTCAATCATGTGTTTCGCATGGATTTGATGCTAACTCGTTTGTTTCGCATGCAGTTGTAGCTAAATAATGTATATCACAAGTATTTGTAGCTAAACCATTTGTTTCGCATGAATTTGAAGCTAAGCCTTGTCCTTCGAATTGATTTGCAGCTAAATCATGTGTTTCGTATGGATTTGATGCTAAACCTTCTACATCGCATTGATTTGAAGCTAAACCTACTATATTCTATTGATTTGAAGCTAAACCTTCTACCTCGTATTGATTTGAAGCTAAACCTTCTACATCGCATTGATTTGAAGATAAATCGTGTGTTTCGCATGGATTTGAAAATAAACTCGTTAGTTTCGCATGCAGTTGTAGCTAAGTAATGTATATCACAAGTATTTGTAGCTAAACCATTTGTTTCGCATGGATTTGGAGCTACGCCTTCTACATCGCATTGATTTGAAGCTAAATCTTGTGTCTCGCATGGATTTGAAGCTAAACCTTCTACATCACATTGATTTGCAGCTAAATCATGTGTTTCGCATGGATTTGAAGCTAACTCGTTCGTTTAGCCTGCAGTTGAATCTACATCACTTATATCGCAAGTGTTTGAAGCTAAATCATGTGTATCGTGTGGATTTTGAAGCTAACTCGTTTGATTAGTCTGCATTTGAAGCTATATCACTTATACCCCAAGTGTTTGAAGTTAAATCATTTGTTTCGCGTGGATTTGAAGCTAAACCTTCTACATCGCATTGATTAGAAGTTAAATCATGTGTCGCGCATGGATTTGAAGCTAACTCGTTAGTTTCGCATGCAGTTGTAGCTAAATAATGTATATCACAAGTATTCGTAGCTAAACTATTTGTTTTGCATGGATTTGAAGCTACTCCTTGTACTTCGCATTGATTTGAAGCTAAATCATATGTGTCGCATGGATTTGAAGCTAAATCTTGTGTATCGCATGGATTTGAAGCTAAACCTTTCACATCACATTGATTTGCAGCTAAATCATGTGTTTCGCATGGATTTGAAGCTAACTCGTTCGTGTAGCCTGCAGTTGAATCTACATCACTTATATCGCAAGTGTTTGAAGCTAAATCATGTGTATCGCGTGGATTTTGAAGCTAACTCGTTTGATTAGTCTGCATTTGAAGCTATATCACTTATACCCCAAGTGTTTGAAGCTAAATCATTTGTTTCGCGTGGATTTGAAGCTAAACCTTCTACATCGCATTCATTTGAAGCTAAATCATGTGTATCGCATGTATTTGAAGCTAACTCGTTTGTTTCGCATGTAGTTGTAGCTAAATAATGTATATCACAAGTATTTGTAGCTAAAGCATTTGTTTTGCATGGATTTGAAGCTAAGCCTTCTACTTCGCATTCATTTGAAGCTAAATCATTTGTTTCGCATGGATTTGAATCTAAGCCTTATCCTTCGAATTGATTTGAAGCTAAATCATGTGTTACGCATGGATTTGAAACTAACTCGTTCGATACGCCTGCAGTTGAATCTACATCACTTATATCGCTAGTATTTGAAGCTAAATCATGTGTATCGCGTGGATTTTGAAGCAAACTCGTTTGATTAGTCTTCATTTGAAGGTATATCACTTACACCACAAGTGTTTGAAGCTATATCATTTGCTTCGCATGGATTTGAAGCTAAACCTTCTACATCGCATTGATTTGCAGCTAAATCATGTGTTTCGCATGGATTTGAAGCTAACTCGTTTGTTCCTCCTGCTTTTGAAGCTATATCACTTATATCGCATGGATTTGAAGCTGAACCTACTACATCGCATTGATTTGAAGCTAAATCTTGTGTATCGCATGGATTTGAAGGTAAACCTTCTACATCACATTCATTTGAAGTTAAATCATGTGTTTCGCATGGATTTGAAGCTAACTCGTTCGTTTCGCCTGCAGTTGAACCTACATCACTTATATCGCAAGTATTTGAAGCTAAATCATGTGTATCGCGTGGATTTTGAAGCTAACTCGTTTGATTAGTCTGCATTTGAAGCTATATCACTTATACCCAAAGTGTTTGAAGCTAAATCATTTGTTTCGCGTGGATTTGAACATAAACCTTCTACATCGCATTGATTTGAAGCTAAATCATGTGTATCGCATGGATTTGAAGCTAACTCGTTTGTTTCGCATGTAGTTGTAGCTAAATAATGTATATCACAAGTATTTGTAGCTAAACCATTTGTTTTGCATGGATTTGAAGCTAAGCCTTCTACTTCGCATTCATTTGAAGCTAAATCATTTGTTTCGCATGGATTTGAATCTAAGCCTTGTCCTTCGAATTGATTTGAAGATAAATCATGTGTTTCGCATGGATTTGAAACTAACTCGTTCGATACACCTGCAGTTGAATCTACATCACTTATATCGCTAGTATTTGAAGCTAAATCATATGTGTCGCATGGATTTGAAGCTGAACCTACTACATTTGTTTCGCATGGATTTGAACCTAAACCTTCTACATCGCATTGATTTGAAGCTAAATCATGTGTATCGCATGTATTTGAAGCTAACTCGTTTGTTTCGCATGTAGTTGTAGCTAAATAATGTATATCACAAGTATTTGTAGCTAAAGCATTTGTTTTGCATGGATTTGAAGCTAAGCCTTCTACTTCGCATTCATTTGAAGCTAAATCATTTGTTTCGCATGGATTTGAATCTAAGCCTTGTCCTTCGAATTGATTTGAAGCTAAATCATGTGTTTCGCATGGATTTGAAACTAACTCGTTCGATACGCCTGCAGTTGAATCTACATCACTTATATCGCTAGTATTTGAAGCTAAATCATGTGTATCGCGTGGATTTTGAAGCTAACTCGTTTGATTAGTCTTCATTTGAAGCGATATCACTTACACCACAAGTGTTTGAAGCTATATCATTTGTTTCGCATGGATTTGAAGCTAAACCTTCTACATCGCATTGATTTGCAGCTAAATCATGTGTTTCGCATGGATTTGAAGCTATCTCGTTTGTTGCGCATGCAGTTAAATCAAAATAACGTATATCACAAGTATTTGAAGCTAAACCATTTCATTCGCATGGATTTTAAGCTAAGCCTTCTACTTCGCATTTATTTGAAGCTAAATCTTTTGTTTCGCATGGATTTGAATCTAAGCCTTGTCCTTCGAATTGATTTGAAGCTAAATCATGTGTTTCGTATGGATATGAAGCTAAACCTTCTACATCGCATTGATTTGAAGCTTAATCATGTGTCTCGCATGGAATTGAAGCTACCTCGTTTGTTCCTACAGCTTTTGAAACTATATCTCTTATATCGCAAGTATTTGAAGCTAAATCATATGTGTCGCATGGATTTGAAGCTGAACCTACTACATCGCATTGACTTGAAGCTAAACCTTCTACATCGCATTGACTTGAAGATAAATCGTGTGTTTCGCATGGATTTGAAGCTAACTCGTTAGTTTCGTATGCTGTTGTAGCTAAATAATGAATATCACAAGTATTTGTAGCTAAACCATTTGTCTCGCATGGATTTGAAGCTAGGCCTTCTACTTCGCATTGATTTGAAGCTAAATCATTTGTTTCGCATGGAATTGAAGCTACCTCGTTTGTTCCTCCTGCTTTTGAAGCTATATCACTTATATCGCATGGATTTGAAGCTGAACCTACTACATCGCATTGACTTGAAGCTAAATCTTGTGTATCGCATGGATTTGAAGCAAACCAACTACATCGCTTTGATGTGAATCTTAATCATGTGTTTCGCATGAATTTGATGCTGAGCCTTTTACTTCGCATTCATTTGAAGCTAAATCATTTGTTGCGCATGGATTTGAATCTAATCCATGTCCTTCGAATTGATTTCAAGCTAAATCATGTGTTTCGTATGGATTTGAAGCTAACTCGTTTGTTCCTCCTGCATTTGAAGCTATATCACTTATATCGCATGGATTTGAAGCTGAACCTACTACATCGCATTGATTTGAAGCTAAATCTTGTGTATCGCATGGATTTGAAGCTAAACCTTCTATATCGCATTGATTTGCAGGCTAAATGATGTGTTTCGCATGGATTTGAAGCTAACTCGTTTGTTTCGCATACAGTTGTAGGTACATAATGTATATCACAAGTATTTGTAGCTAAATCATTTGCATCGCATAGAATTGGAGCTAACACGTTTGTTTCCCCTGTATTTGGAGCTATATCTCTCATGTCGCAAGTTCCTGTGCTAAATCATTTGTTTTGCATGGATTTGAAGCTATTTCATTTATATCGCAAGTATTTGATGGTGAACTCATTTATTTCGCATGGAATTGAAGCTACCTCGTTTGTTCCTCCTGCTTTTGAAGCTATATCACTTATATCGCAAGTATTTGAAGCTAAATCATATGTGTCGCATGGATTTGAAGCTGAACCTACTACATTTGTTTCGCATGGATTTGAACCTAAACCTTCTACATCGCATTGATTTGAAGCTAAATCATGTGTATCGCATGGATTTGAAGCTAACTCGTTTGTTTCGCATGTAGTTGTAGCTAAATAATGTATATCACAAGTATTTGTAGCTAAACCATTTGTTTTGCATGGATTTGAAGCTAAGCCTTCTGCTTCGCATTCATTTGAAGCTAAATCATTTGTTTCGCATGGATTTGAATCTAAGCCTTGTCCTTCGAATTGATTTGAAGATAAATCATGTGTTTCGCATGGATTTGAAACTAACTCGTTCGATACACCTGCAGTTGAATCTACATCACTTGTATCGCTAGTATTTGATGCTAAATCATGTGTATCACGTGGATTTTGAAGCTAACTCGTTTGATTAGTCTTCATGTGAAGCTATATCACTTACACCACAAGTGTTTGAAGCTATATCATTGGTTTCGCATGGATTTGAAGCTAAACCTTCTACATCGCATTGATTCGCAGCTAAATCATGTGTTTCGCATGGATTTGAAGCTAACTCGTTTGTTGCGCATGCAGTAAAATCAAAATAACGTATATCACAAGTATTTGAAGCTAAACCATTTCATTCGCATGGATTTTAAGCTAAGCCTTCTACTTCGCATTTATTTGAAGCTAAATCTTTTGTTTCGCATGGATTTGAATCTAAGCCTTGTCCTTCGAATTGATTAGAAGCTAAATCATGTGTTTCGTATGGATATGAAGCTAAACCTTCTACATCGCATTGATTTGGAGCTTAATCATGTGTCTCGCATGGAATTGAAGCTACCTCGTTTGTTCCTACAGCTTTTGAAACTATATCTCTTATATCGCAAGTATTTGAAGCTAAATCATATGTGTCGCATGGATTTGAAGCTGAACATACTACATCGCATTGATTTGAAGCTAAATCTTGTGTATCGCATGGATTTGAAGCTAAACCTTCCACATCGCATTGATTTGAAGCTAAATCATGTGTATCGCATGGATTTGAAGCTAACTCGTTCGTTTCGCATGCAGTTGTAGCTAAATAATTTATATCACAAGTATTTGTAGCTAAACCATTTGTTTCGCATGGATTTGAAGCTACCTCGTTTGTTCCTACAGCTTTTGAAACTATATCTCTTATATCGCAAGTATTTGAAGCTAAATCATATGTGTCGCATGGATTTGAAGCTGAACATACTACATCGCATTGATTTGAAGCTAAATCTTGTGTATCGCATGGATTTGAAGCTAAACCTTCTACATCACATTTATTTGCAGCTAAATCATGTGTTTCGCAGGGATTTGAAGCTAACTCGTTCGTTTCGCCTGCAGTTGAAACTACATCACTTATATCGCAAGTAATTGAAGCTAAATCATGTGTATCGCGTGGATTTTGAAGCTAACTCGTTTGATTAGTCTGCATTTGAAGCTATATCACTTATACCCCAAGTGTTTGAAGCTAACTCATTTGTTTCGCGTGGATTTGAAGCTAAACCTTCTACATCGCATTTATTTGAAGCTAAATCTTGTGTATCGCATGGATTTGAAGCTAAACCTTTCACATCACATTGATTTGCAGCTAAATCATGTGTTTCGCATGGATTTGAAGCTAACTCGTTCGTGTAGCCTGCAGTTGAATCTACATCACTTATATCGCAAGTGTTTGAAGCTAAATCATGTGTATCGCGTGGATTTTGAAGCTAACTCGTTTGATTAGTCTGCATTTGAAGCTATATCACTTATACCCCAAGTGTTTGAAGCTAAATCATTTGTTTCGCGTGGATTTGAAGCTAAACCTTCTACATCGCATTCATTTGAAGCTAAATCATGTGTATCGCATGTATTTGAAGCTAACTCGTTTGTTTCGCATGTAGTTGTAGCTAAATAATGTATATCACAAGTATTTGTAGCTAAAGCATTTGTTTTGCATGGATTTGAAGCTAAGCCTTCTACTTCGCATTCATTTGAAGCTAAATCATTTGTTTCGCATGGATTTGAATCTAAGCCTTATCCTTCGAATTGATTTGAAGCTAAATCATGTGTTACGCATGGATTTGAAACTAACTCGTTCGATACGCCTGCAGTTGAATCTACATCACTTATATCGCTAGTATTTGAAGCTAAATCATGTGTATCGCGTGGATTTTGAAGCAAACTCGTTTGATTAGTCTTCATTTGAAGCTATATCACTTACACCACAAGTGTTTGAATCTATATCATTTGCTTCGCATGGATTTGAAGCTAAACCTTCTACATCGCATTGATTTGCAGCTAAATCATGTGTTTCGCATGGATTTGAAGCTAACTCGTTTGTTCCTCCTGCTTTTGAAGCTATATCACTTATATCGCATGGATTTGAAGCTGAACCTACTACATCGCATTGATTTGAAGCTAAATCTTGTGTATCGCATGGATTTGAAGGTAAACCTTCTACATCACATTCATTTGAAGTTAAATCATGTGTTTCGCATGGATTTGAAGCTAACTCGTTCGTTTCGCCTGCAGTTGAACCTACATCACTTATATCGCAAGTATTTGAAGCTAAATCATGTGTATCGCGTGGATTTTGAAGCTAACTCGTTTGATTAGTCTGCATTTGAAGCTATATCACTTATACCCAAAGTGTTTGAAGCTAAATCATTTGTTTCGCGTGGATTTGAACATAAACCTTCTACATCGCATTGATTTGAAGCTAAATCATGTGTATCGCATGGATTTGAAGCTAACTCGTTTGTTTCGCATGTAGTTGTAGCTAAATAATGTATATCACAAGTATTTGTAGCTAAACCATTTGTTTTGCATGGATTTGAAGCTAAGCCTTCTACTTCGCATTCATTTGAAGCTAAATCATTTGTTTCGCATGGATTTGAATCTAAGCCTTGTCCTTCGAATTGATTTGAAGATAAATCATGTGTTTCGCATGGATTTGAAACTAACTCGTTCGATACACCTGCAGTTGAATCTACATCACTTATATCGCTAGCAGTTGAAGCTAAATCATATGTGTCGCATGGATTTGAAGCTGAACCTACTACATTTGTTTCGCATGGATTTGAACCTAAACCTTCTACATCGCATTGATTTGAAGCTAAATCATGTGTATCGCATGTATTTGAAGCTAACTCGTTTGTTTCGCATGTAGTTGTAGCTAAATAATGTATATCACAAGTATTTGTAGCTAAAGCATTTGTTTTGCATGGATTTGAAGCTAAGCCTTCTACTTCGCATTCATTTGAAGCTAAATCATTTGTTTCGCATGGATTTGAATCTAAGCCTTGTCCTTCGAATTGATTTGAAGCTAAATCATGAGTTTCGCATGGATTTGAAACTAACTCGTTCGATACGCCTGCAGTTGAATCTACATCACTTATATCGCTAGTATTTGAAGCTAAATCATGTGTATCGCGTGGATTTTGAAGCTAACTCGTTTGATTAGTCTTCATTTGAAGCGATATCACTTACACCACAAGTGTTTGAAGCTATATCATTTGTTTCGCATGGATTTGAAGCTAAACCTTCTACATCGCATTGATTTGCAGCTAAATCATGTGTTTCGCATGGATTTGAAGCTATCTCGTTTGTTGCGCATGCAGTTAAATCAAAATAACGTATATCACAAGTATTTGAAGCTAAACCATTTCATTCGCATGGATTTTAAGCTAAGCCTTCTACTTGGCATTTATTTGAAGCTAAATCTTTTGTTTCGCATGGATTTGAATCTAAGCCTTGTCCTTCGAATTGATTTGAAGCTAAATCATGTGTTTCGTATGGATATGAAGCTAAACCTTCTACATCGCATTGATTTGAAGCTTAATCATGTGTCTCGCATGGAATTGAAGCTACCTCGTTTGTTCCTACAGCTTTTGAAACTATATCTCTTATAGCGCAAGTATTTGAAGCTAATTCATATGTGTCGCATGGATTTGAAGCTGAACCTACTACATCGCATTGACTTGAAGCTAAACCTTCTACATCGCATTGATTTGAATATAAATCGTGTGTTTCGCATGGATTTGAAGCTAACTCGTTAGTTTCGCATGCAGTTGTAGATAAATAATGTATATCACAAGTATTTGTAGCTAAACCATTTGTCTCGCATGGATTTGAAGCTAGGCCTTCTACTTCGCATTGATTTGAAGCTAAATCATTTGTTTCGCATGGAATTGAAGCTACCTCGTTTGTTCCTCCTGCTTTTGAAGCTATATCACTTTTATCGCATGGATTTGAAGCTGAACCTACTACATCGCATTGATTTTAATCTAAATCTTGTGTATCGCATGGATTTGAAGCAAACCATCTACATCGCATTGATTTGAAGCTCAATCATGTGTTTCGCATGGATTTGATGCTAACTCGTTTGTTTCGCATGCAGTTGTAGCTAAATAATGTATATCACAAGTATTTGTAGCTAAACCATTTGTTTCGCATGAATTTGAAGCTAAGCCTTCTACTTCGAATTGATTTGAAGCTAAATCATGTGTTTCGCATGGATCTGAAGTTAACTCGTTCGTTTCGCCTGCAGTTGAACCTACATCACTAATATCGCAAGTATTTGAAGCTAAATCATGTATATCGCGTGGATTTTGTAGCTAACTTGTTTCATTAGTCTGCATTTGATGCTATATCACTTATACCCCAAGTGTTTGAAGCTAAATGATTTGTTTTGCATGGATTTGTAGCTAAGCCTTCTAATTCGCATTCATTTGAAGCTAAATCATTTGTTTCGCAAGGATTTGAATCTAAGCATTGTACTTCGAATTGATTTGAAGCTAAATCATGTGTTTCGTATGGATTTGAAGCTGAACCTTCTACATCGCATTGATTTGAAGCTAAATCATGTGTCTCGCATGGAATTGAAACTATCTCGTTTCTTCCCACAGCTTTTGAAGCTATATCACTTATGTCGCAAGTATTTGAAGCTAAATCATATGTGTCTCATGGATTTGAAGCTGAACCTACTACATCGCATTGATTTGAAGCTAAATCTTGTGTATGTCATGGATTTGAAGCTAAACCTTCTACATCGCATTGATTTGAAGCTAAATCATGTGTATCGCATGGATTTGAAGTTAACTCCTTTGTTTCACATGCAGTTGTAGCTAAATAATGTATATCACAAGTATTTGTAGTTAAACCATTTGTTTTGCATGGATTTGAAGCCAAGCCTTCTACTTCGCATTCATTTGAAGCTAAATCATTTGTTTTGCATGGATATGAATCTATGCCTTGTCCTTCGAATTTATTTGAATCTAAATCATGTGTGTCGTATGGATTTGAAGCTAAACCTTCTACATCGCATTGATTTGAAGCTAAACCTTCTACATTCTATTGATCTGAAGCTAAAGCTTCTACCTCTTATTGTTTTGAAGCTAAACCATCTACATCGCATTGATTTGCAGCTAAATCATGTGTTTCGCATGGATTTGAAGCTAACTCGTTCGTTTGGCCTGCAGTTGAATCTACATCACTTATAACACTAGTATTTGAAGCTAAATCATGTGTATCGCGTGGATTTTGATGCTAACTCGTTTGATTAGTCTTCATTTGAAGCTATATCACTTACACCCCAAGAGTTTGAAGCTATATCATTTGTTTCGCATGGATTTGAAGCTAAACCTTCTTCACCGCATTGATTTGCAGCTAAATCATGTGTTTCGCATGGATTTGAAGCTAAGCCTTGTCCTTCGAATTGATTTGCAGCTAAATCATGTGTTTCGTATGGATTTGATGCTAAACCTTCTACATCGCATTGATTTGAAGCTAAACCTACTATATTCTATTGATTTGAAGCTAAACCTTCTACCTCTTATTGATTTGAAGCTAAACCTTCTACATCGCATTGATTTGAAGATAAATCGTGTGTTTCGCATGGATTTGAAAATAAACTCGTTAGTTTCGCATGCAGTTGTAGCTAAGTAATGTATATCACAAGTATTTGTAGCTAAACCATTTTTTTCGCATGGATTTGGAGCTACGCCTTCTACATCGCATTGATTTGAAGCTAAATCTTGTGTATCGCATGGATTTGAAGCTAAACCTTCTACATCACATTGATTTGCAGCTAAATCATGTGTTTCGCATGGATTTGAAGCTAACTCGTTCGTTTAGCCTGCAGTTGAATCTACATCACTTATATCGCAAGTGTTTGAAGCTAAATCATGTGTATCGTGTGGATTTTGAAGCTAACTCGTTTGATTAGTCTGCATTTGAAGCTATATCACTTATACCCCAAGTGTTTGAAGTTAAATCATTTGTTTCGCGTGGATTTGAAGCTAAACCTTCTACATCGCATTGATTAGAAGTTAAATCATGTGTCGCGCATGGATTTGAAGCTAACTCGTTAGTTTCGCATGCAGTTGTAGCTAAATAATGTATATCACAAGTATTCGTAGCTAAACTATTTGTTTTGCATGGATTTGAAGCTACTCCTTGTACTTCGCATTGATTTGAAGCTAAATCATATTTGTCGCATGGATTTGAAGCTGAAGCTTCTACATCGCATTGATTTGAAGCTAAATCTTGTGTATCGCATGGATTTGAAGCTAAACCTTCTACATCACATTTATTTGCAGCTAAATCATGTGTTTCGCATGGATTTGAAGCTGACTCGTTCGTTTCGCCTGCAGTTGAAACTACATCACTTATATCGCAAGTAATTGAAGCTAAATCATGTGTATCGCGTGGATTTTGAAGCTAACTCGTTTGATTAGTCTGCATTTGAAGCTATATCACTTATACCCCAAGTGTTTGAAGCTAACTCATTTGTTTCGCGTGGATTTGAAGCTAAACCTTCTACATCGCATTTATTTGAAGCTAAATCTTGTGTATCGCATGGATTTGAAGCTAAACCTTTCACATCACATTGATTTGCAGCTAAATCATGTGTTTCGCATGGATTTGAAGCTAACTCGTTCGTGTAGCCTGCAGTTGAATCTACATCACTTATATCGCAAGTGTTTGAAGCTAAATCATGTGTATCGCGTGGATTTTGAAGCTAACTCGTTTGATTAGTCTGCATTTGAAGCTATATCACTTATACCCCAAGTGTTTGAAGCTAAATCATTTGTTTCGCGTGGATTTGAAGCTAAACCTTCTACATCGCATTGATTAGAAGTTAAATCATGTGTCGCGCAGGAATTTGAACCTAACTCGTTAGTTTCGCATGCAGTTGTAGCTAAATAATGTATATCACAAGTATTCGTAGCTAAACCATTTGTTTTGCATGGATTTGAAGCTACTCCTTCTACTTCGCATTGATTTGAAGCTAAATCATATGTGTCGCATGGATTTGAAGCTGAACCTTCTACATCGCATTGATTTGAAGCTAAATCTTGTGTATCGCATGGATTTGAAGCTAAACCTTCTACATCACATTGATTTGCAGCTAAATCATGTGTTTCGCATGGATTTGAAGCTAACTCGTTCGTTTCGCATGCAGTTCTAGCTAAATAATGTATATCACAAGTATTGGTAGCTAAACCATTTGTTTTGCATGGATTTGAAGCTAAGTCTTCTACTTCGCATTCATTTGAAGCTAAATCATTTGTTTCGCGTGGATTTGAATCTAAGCATTGTACTTCGAATCGATTTGAAGCTAAATCATGTGTTTCGTATGGATTTGAAGCTACGCCTTCTACTTCGCATTGATTCGAAGCTACATCATCTGTCTCGCATGGAATTGAAGCTACCTCGTTTGTTCCTACAGCTTTTCAAGCTATATCACTTATATCGCAAGTATTTGAAGCTAAATCATATGTGTCGCATGGATTTGAAGCTGAACCTTCTACATCGCATTGATTTGAAGCTAAATCTTGTGTATCGCATGGATTTGAAGCTAAACCTTCTACATCACATTGATTTGCAGCTAAATCATGTGTTTCGCATGGATTTGAAGCTAACTCGTTCGTTTAGCCTGCAGTTGGATCTACATCACTTATATCGCAAGTGTTTGAAGCTAAATCATGTGTATCGCGTGGATTTTGAAGCTAACTCGTTTGATTAGTCTGCATTTGAAGCTATATCACTTATACCCCAAGTGTTTGAAGCTAAATCATTTGTTTCGCGTGGATCTGAAGCTAAACCTTCTACATCGCATTGATTTGAAGCTAAATCTTGTGTATCGCATGGATTTGAAGCTAAACCTTCCACATCGCATTGATTTGAAGCTAAATCATGTGTATCGCATGGATTTTAAGCTAAACCTTCTCCATCGCATTGATTTGCAGCTAAATCATGTGTTTCGCATGGATTAGAAGCTAACTCGTTCGTTGCGCATGCAGTTAAATCTAAATATCGTATATAACAAGTATTTGAAGCTACACCATTTGATTCGCATGGATTTGAAGATAAGCCTTGTCCTTCGAATTGATTTGAAGCTAAATCATGTGTTTCGTATGGATATGAAGCTAAACCTTCTACATCGTATGGATATGAAGCTAAACCTTCTACATCGTATTGATTTGAAGCTAAATCATGTGTCTCGCATGGAATTGAAGCTACCTCGTTTGTTCCTACAGCTTTTGAAGCTATACCACTTATATCGCAAGTATTTGAAGCTAACTCATATGTGTCGCATGGATTTGAAGCTGAACCTACTACATCGCATTGATTTGAATCTCAATCTTGTGTATCGCATGGATTTGAAGCTAAACCTTCCACATCGCATTGATTTGAAGCTAAATCATGTGTATCGCATGGATTTGAAGCTAAATCATGTCTTTCACAAGTATTTGAAGATGAACCATTTGAATTGCATTGATTTGAACCCGAGCCTTCTACTTCGCACTGATTTGCAGCTAAATAATGTGTTTCTCATGGATTTGAAGCTAAACCTTCTACATTGAATTGATTTGCAGCTGAGTCATGTGTTTCGCATGGATTTGAAGCTAACTCTATCGTTTCGCCTGTATTCGTAGCTATATCACTTTTATCGCAAGTATTTGAAGCTAATTCATGTGTTACGCTTGAATTTGAAGCTAAACCTTCTACATCGCATTGATTTGAAGCTAAATCATGTGTCTCGCATGGAATTGAAACTACCTCGTTTGTTCCTACAGCTTTTGAAGCTATATCACTTATATCGCAAGTATTTGAAGCTAAATCATATGTGTCGCATGGATTTGAAGCTGAACCTGCTACATCGCATTGATTTGAAGCTAAATCTTGTGTATCGCATGGATTTGAAGCTTAACTTTCTACATCGCATTGATTTGAAGCTAAAGCATGTATATAGCATGGATTTGAAGCTAACTCGTTTGTTTCGCATGCAGTTGTAGCTAAATAATGTATATCACAAGCATTTGTAGCTAAACCATTTGTTTTGCATGGATTTGAAGCTAAGCCTTCTACTTCGCATTGATTTGAAGCTAAATCATGTGTTTCGCGTGGGCTTGAAGCTAACTGGTTGGTTTCGCATGCATTTGAAGCTGTATCCCTCATATTCGCAGGTATTTGAACCTAAATCATTCGATTCGCATGGCGTTAAAGCTAAGCCTTCTATTTCGCATTGATTTGAAGCTAAATCATTCGTTTCGCATGGATTTGAAGCTAAGCCTTCTAATACGCATTGTTTTGAATCTAAATCATGTGTTTCGCATGTATTTGAAGCTAACTCGTTTGTATCGAGTGCAGTTGAAGCTAAATCATGCATATCCCAAGTATTTGAAGCTAAACAATTTCTATCGCATGGATTTGAAGATAAGCCTTCTACTTCGCATTGATTTGAAGCTAAATCATGTGTTTCGCATGTATTTGAAGCTAACTCGTTTGTTTCGATTGCAGTTGAAGCTAAATCATGTATATCCCAAGTATTTGAAGCTAAACAATTTGTATCGCATGGATTTGCAGATAAGCCTTCTACTTCGCATTGATCTGAAGTTAAATCATGTGTTTCGCATGGATTTGAATCTAACTCGTTTGCTTCGCCTGCAGTTGAAGCTATATCATTTATACCGCAAGCATTTGAAGGTAAATCATTTGTTTCGCATGGATATGGAGCTAACTTGTTTGTTTCGGATGCATTTGATGCTATATCACTTATATCGCAAGCATCTGAAGCTTAATCATTTGTTTCCCATGGATTTGAAGCTAAACCTTCTACATCGCATTGATTTGCAGCTAAATCATGTGTTTCGCATGGATTTGAAACTAACTCGTTCGTTGCGCATGCAGTTAAATCTAAATTACGTATATCACAAGTATTTGTAGCTAAACCATTTGTTTCGCATGGATTTGAATCTAAGCCTTGTACTTCGAGTTGATTTGAAGCTAAATCATGTGTTTCGCATGGATTTGAAGCTAACTCGTTCGTTTAACATGCAGTTAAATCTTAATAACGTATATCGCAAGGATTTGTGGCTAAACCATTTGATTCGCATGGATTTGAAGATAAGCCTTTTACTTCGCATTAATTGGAAGATAAATCACGTGTTTTGCATGGATTTGAATCTAAACCTTCTACATCGCATTGATTTGAAGCTAAATCATGTGTATCGCATGCAGTTGAAGCTAAATCATGTCTTTCACAAGTATTTGAAGATGAACCATTTGAATTGCATTGATTTGAACCCGAGCCTTCTACTTCGCACTGATTTGCAGCTAAATAATGTGTTTCTCATGGATGTGAAGCTAAACCTTCTACATTGAATTGATTTGCAGCTGAGTCATGTGTTTCGCATGGATTTGAAGCTAACTCGATCGTTTCGCCTGTGTTCGAAGCTATATCACTTATATCGCAAGTATTTGAAGCTAAATCATGTGTTACGCTTGAATTTGAAGCTAAACCTTCCACATCGCATTGATTTGAAGCTAAATCATGTGTCTCGCATGGAATTGAAACTACCTCGTTCGTTGCGCATGCAGTTAAATCTAAATTACGTATATCACAAGTATTTGTAGCTAAACCATTTGTTTCGCATGGATTTGAATCTAAGCCTTGTACTTCGAGTTGATTTGAAGCTAAATCATGTGTTTCGCATGGATTTGAAGCTAACTCGTTCGTTTAACATGCAGTTAAATCTTAATAACGTATATCGCAAGGATTTGTGGCTAAACCATTTGATTCGCATGGATTTGAAGATAAGCCTTTTACTTCGCATTAATTGGAAGATAAATCACGTGTTTTGCATGGATTTGAATCTAAACCTTCTACATCGCATTGATTTGAAGCTAAATCATGTGTATCGCATGCAGTTGAAGCTAAATCATGTCTTTCACAAGTATTTGAAGATGAACCATTTGAATTGCATTGATTTGAACCCGAGCCTTCTACTTCGCACTGATTTGCAGCTAAATAATGTGTTTCTCATGGATGTGAAGCTAAACCTTCTACATTGAATTGATTTGCAGCTGAGTCATGTGTTTCGCATGGATTTGAAGCTAACTCGATCGTTTCGCCTGTGTTCGAAGCTATATCACTTATATCGCAAGTATTTGAAGCTAAATCATGTGTTACGCTTGAATTTGAAGCTAAACCTTCCACATCGCATTGATTTGAAGCTAAATCATGTGTCTCGCATGGAATTGAAACTACCTCGTTTGTTCCTACAGCTTTTGAAGCTATATCACTTATATCGCAAGTATTTGAAGCTAAATCATATGTGTCGCATGGATTTGAAGCTGAACCTACTACATCGCATTGATTTGAAGCTAAATCTTGTGTATCGCATGGATTTGAAGCTTAACTTTCCACATCGCATTGATTTGAAGCTAAAGCATGTATATAGCATGGATTTGAAGCTAACTCGTTTGTTTCGCATGCAGTCGTAGCTAAATAATGTATATCACAAGCATTTGTAGCTAAACCATTTGTTTTGCATGGATTTGAAGCTAAGCCTTCTACTTCGCATTCATTTGAAGCTAAATCATTTGTTTCGCATGGATTTGAATCTAAGCATTGTACTTCGAATTGATTTGAAGCTAAATCATGTGTTTCGTATGGATTTGAAGCTGAACCTTCTACATCGCGTTGATTTGAAGCTAAATCATGTGTCTCGCATGGAATTGAAGCTAGCTCGTTTGTTCCTACAGCTTTTGAAGCTATATCACTTATATCGCAAGTATTTGAAGCTTAATCATATGTGTCGCATGGATTTGAAGCTGAACCTACTACATCGCATTGATTTGAAGCTAAATCTTGTGTATGGCATGGATTTGAAGCGAAACCTTCTACATCGCATTGATTTGAAGCTAAATCATGTGTATCGCATGGATTTGATGTTAACTCGTTTGTTTCGCATGCAGTTGTAGCTAAATAATGTATATCACAAGTATTCGTAGCTAAACCATTTGTTTTGCATGGATTTGAAGCTACGCCTTCTACTTCGCATTGATTTGAAGCTAAATCATGTGTTTCGCATGGAATTGAAGCAACCTTGTTTGTTCCTCCAGCTTTCAAAGCTATATCACTTATATCGCAAGTATTTGAAGCTAAATCATATGTGACGCGTGGATTTGAAGCTGAACCTTCTACATCGCATTAATTTGAAGCTAAATCTTGTGTATCGCATGGATTTGAAGCTAAACCTTCTACATCACATTGATTTGCAGCTAAATCATGTGTTTCGCATGGATTTGAATCTAAGCCTTGTCCTTCGAATTGATTTGAAGCTAAATCTTGTGTTTCGAATGGATTTGAAGCTAAACCTTCTACATCGCATTGATTTAAAGCTAAACCAACTACATTCTATTGATTTGAAGCTAAACCTTCTACCTCTTATTGTTTTGAAGCTAAACCTTCTACATCGCATTGATTTGAAGCTAAATCATGTGTATCGCATGGATTTGATGTTAACTCGTTTGTTTCGCATGCAGTTGTAGCTAAATAATGTTTATCACAAGTATTTGTAGTTAAACCATTTGTTTTGCATGGATTTGAAGCCAAGCCTTCTACTTCGCATTCATTTGAAGCTAAATCATTTGTTTCGCATGGATTTGAAGCTACGCCTTCTACTTCGCATTGATTTGAAGCTAAAGCATTTGTTTCGCATGGATTTGAATCAAAGCATTGTACTTCGATTTGATTTGAAGCTAAATCATGTGTTTCGTATGGATTTGAAGCAAACCTTCTACATCGCATTGATTTGAAGCTAAATCATGTGTCTCGCATGGAATTGAAGCTACCTCGTTTGTTCCTACAGCTTTTGAAGCTATATCACTTATATCGCAAGTATTTGAAGCTAAATCATATGTGTCGCATGGATTTGAAGCTGAACCTACTACATCGCATTGATATGAAGCTAAATCTTGTGCATGGCATGGATTTGAAGCTAAACCTTCTACATCGCATTGATTTGAAGCTAAATCATGTGTATCGCATGGATTTGAAGTTAACTCGTTCGTTTCGCATGCAGTTGTAGCTAAATAATGTATATCACAAGTATTTGTAGTTAAACCATTTGTTTTGCATGGATTTGAAGCCAAGCCTTCTACTTCGCATTCATTTGAAGCTAAATCGTTTGTTTCGCATGGATTTGAATCTATGCCTTGTCCTTCGAATTGATTTGAATCTAAATCATGTGTGTCGTATGGATTTGAAGCTAAACCTTCTACATCGCATTTATTTGAAGCTAAACCTTCTATATTCTATTGATTTGAAGCTAAACCATCTACCTCTTATTGATTTGAAGCTAACCTTCTACATCGCATTGATTTGAAGATAAATCGTATGTTTCGCATGGATTTGAAACTAACTCGTTAGTTTCGCATGCAGTTATAGCTAAATAATCTATATCACAAGTATTTGTAGCTAAACCATTTGTTTCGCATGGATTTGAAGCTACGTCTTCTACTTCGCATTGATTTGAAGCTAAATCATTTGTTTCGCATGGAATTGAAGCCACCTCGTTTGTTCCTCCAGCTTTTGAAGGTATATCACTTATATCGCAAGTATTTGAAGCTAAATCATATGTGTCGCATGGATTTGAAGCTGAAGCTTCTACATCGCATTGATTTGAAGCTAAATCTTGTGTATCGCATGGATTTGAAGCTAAACCTTGTACATCACATTGATTTGCAGCTAAATCATGTGTTTCGCATGGATTTGAAGCTAACTCGTTCGTTTCGCCTCCTTTTGAAACTATGTCACTTATATCGCAAGTATTTAAAGCTAAATCATATGGGCCGCATGGATTTGAATCTAAGCCTTGCCCTTCGAATTGATTTGAAGCTAAATCATGTGTTTCGTATGGATTTGAAGCTAAACCTTCTATATTCTATTGATTTGAAGCTAAACCTTCTACCTCTTATTGATTTGAAGCTAAACCTTCTACATCGCATTGATTTGAAGATAAATCGTGTGTTTCGCATAGATCTGAAGCTAACGCGTTAGTTTCGCAAGCAGTTGTAGCTAAATAATGTATATCACAAGTATTTGTAGCTAAACCATTTTTTTCGCATGGATTTGAAGCTACGCCTCCTACTTCGCATTGATTTGAAGCTAAAGCATTTGTCTTGCATGGAATTGAAGCTACCTCGTTTGTTCCTCCTGCTTTTGAAGCTATATCACTTATATCGCATGGATTTGAAGCTAAACCTTCTACATCACATTGATTTGCAGCTAAATCATTTGTTTCGCATGGATTTGAAGCTAACTCGTTTTTTTCGCATGCAGTTGTAGCTAAATAATGTATATCACAAGTATTTGTAGTTAAACCGTTTGTTTTGCATGGATTTGAAGCCAAGCCTTCTACTTCGCATTCATTTGAAGCTAAATCGTTTGTTTCGCATGGATTTGAATCTATGCCTTGTCCTTCGAATTGATTTGAATCTAAATCATGTGTGTCGTATGGATTGAAGCTAAACCTTCTACATCGCATTTATTTGAAGCTAAACCTTCTTTATTCTATTGATTTGAAGCTAAACCATCTACCTCTTATTGATTTGAAGCAAACCTTCTACATCGCATTGATTTGAAGATAAATCGTGAGTTTCGCATGGATTTGAAGCTATCTCGTTAGTTTCGCATGCAGTTGTAGCTAAATAATCTATATCACAAGTATTTGTAGCTAAACCATTTGTTTCGCATGGATTTGAAGCTACGTCTTCTACTTCGCATTGATTTGAAGCTAAATCATTTGTTTCGCATGGAATTGAAGCCACCTCGTTTGTTCCTCCAGCTTTTGAAGGTATATCACTTATATCGCAAGTATTTGAAGCTAAATCATATGTGTCGCATGGATTTGAAGCTGAACCTTCTACATCGCATTGATTTGAAGCTAAATCTTGTGTATCGCATGGATTTGAAGCTAAACCTTGTACATCACATTGATTTGCAGCTAAATCATGTGTTTCGCATGGATTTGAAGCTAACTCGTTCGTTTCGCCTCCTTTTGAAACTATGTCACTTATATCGCAAGTATTTAAAGCTAAATCATATGTGCCGCATGGATTTGAAGCTGAGCCTTCTACTTCGCATTCATCTGAAGCTAAATCATTTGTTTCGCATGGATTTGAATCTAAGCCTTGCCCTTCGAATTGATTTGAAGCTAAATCATGTGTTTCGAATGGATTTGAAGCTAAACCTTCTATATTCTATTGATTTGAAGCTAAACCTTCTACCTCTTATTGAATGGAAGCTAAACCTTCTACATAGCATTGATTTGAAGATAAATCGTGTGTTTCGCATAGATTTGAAGCTAACTCGTTAGTTTCGCATGCAGTTGTAGCTAAATAATGTATATCACAAGTATTTGTAGCTAAACCATTTGTTTCGCATGGATTTGAAGCTACGCCTTCTACTTCGCATTGATTTGAAGCTAAAGCATTTGTCTTGCATGGAATTGAAGCCGCCTCGTTTGTTCCTCCTGCTTTTGAAGCTATATCACTTATATCGCATGGATTTGAAGCTGAACCTACTACATCGCATTGATTTGAAGCTAAATCTCGTATATCGCATGGATTTGAAGCTAAACCTTCTACATCACATTGATTTGCAGCTAAATCATTTGTTTCGCATGGATTTGAAGCTAACTCGTTTTTTTCGCATGCAGTTGTAGCTAAATAATGTATATCACAAGTAATTGTAGTTAAACCATTTGTTTTGCATGGATTTGAAGCCAAGCCTTCTACTTCGCATTCATTTGAAGCTAAATCGTTTGTTTCGCATGGAATTGAATCTATGCCTTGTCCTTCGAATTGATTTGAATCTAAATCATGTGTGTCGTATGGATTGAAGCTAAACCTTCTACATCGCATTTATTTGAAGCTAAAGCTTCTTTATTCTATTGATTTGAAGCTAAACCATCTACCTCTTATTGATTTGAAGCAAACCATCTACATCGCATTGATTTGAAGATAAATCGTGAGTTTCGCATGGATTTGAAGCTAACTCGTTAGTTTCGCATGCAGTTGTAGCTAAATAATCTATATCACAAGTATTTGTAGCTAAACCATTTGTTTCGCATGGATTTGAAGCTACGCCTTCTACTTCGCATAGATTTGAAGCTAAATCATTTGTTTCGCATGGAATTGAAGCCTCCTCGTTTGTTCCTCCAGCTTTTGAAGGTATATCACTTATATCGCAAGTATTTGAAGCTAAATCATATGTGTCGCATGGATTTGAAGCTGAACCTAATACATCGCATTCATTTGAAGCTAAATCTTGTGTATCGCATGGATTTTAAGCTAAACCTTCTACATCGCTTTGATTTGAAGATAAATCATGTGTTTCGCATGGATTTGAAGCTAACTCGTTCGTTTCGCCTCCATTTGAAACTATGTCATTTATATCGCAAATATTTAAAGCTAAATCATATGTGCCGCATGGATTTGAAGCTGAGCCTTCTACTTCGCATTCATCTGAAGCTAAATCATTTGTTTCGCATGGATTTGAATCTAAGCCTTGCCCTTCGAATTGATTTGAAGCTAAATCATGTGTTTCGTATGGATTTGAAGCTAAACCTTCTACATCGCATTGATTTGAAGCTAAACCTTCTATATTCTATTGATTTGAAGCTAAACCTTCTATATTCTATTGATTTGAAGCTAAACCTTCTACCTCTTATTGATTTGAAGCTAAACCTTCTACATCGCATTGATTTGAAGATAAATCGTGTGTTTCGCATAGATATGAAGCTAACTCGTTAGTTTCGCTAGCAGTTGTAGCTAAATAATGTATATCACAAGTATTTGTAGCTAAACCATTTGTTTCGCATGGATTTGAAGCTACGCCTTCTACTTCGCATTGATTTGAAGCTAAAGCATTTGTTTCGCATGGATTTGAATCTAAGCCTTGTCCTTCGAATTGATTTGAAGCTAAAACATGTGTTTCGCTTGGATTTGAAGCTAAACCTTCTACATCGCATTGATTTGAAGATACATCGTTTGTTCCTCCTGCTTTTGAAGCTATATCACTTATATCGCATGGATTTGAAGCTGAACCTACTACATCGCATAGATTTGAAGCTAAATTTTGTGTATCGCATGGATATGAAGCAAACCATCTACATCGCATTGATTTGAAGCTTAATCATGTGTTTCGCATGGATTGGAAGCTGAACCTACTACATCGCATTGATTTGAAGCTAAATTTTGTGTACCGCATGGATATGAAGCAAACCATCTACATCGCATTGATTTGAAGCTAAATCTTATGTATCGCATGGATTTGATGCTAACTCGTTTGTTTCGCATGCAGTTGTAGCTAAATAATGTATATCACAAGTATTTGTAGCTAAACCATTTGTTTCGCATGGATTTGAAGCTACGCCCTCTACTTCGCATTGATTTGAAGCTAAATCATTTGTTTCGCATGGAATTGAAGCTACCTCGTTTTGTTCCTCCTGCTTTTGAAGCTATATCTCTTATATCGCATGGATTTGAAGCTGAACCTACTACATCGCACTGATTTGCAGCTAAATAATATGTTTCGCATGGATTTGAAGCTAAACCTTCTACATCCTATGGATTTGAATCTAAATCATGTGTTTGGCATGGATTTGAAGCTAAACCTTCTACATCGCAAGTATTTGAAGCTAAATCATATGTGTCGCATGGATTTGAAGCTGAACCTACTACATCGCATTGATTTGAAGCTAAATCTTGTGTATCGCATGGATTTTAAGCTAAACCTTCCACATCGCATTGATTTGAAGCTAAATCATGTGTATCGCATGGATTTGAAGCTAACTCGTTAGTTTAGCATGCATTTGTAGCTAATTAATGTATATCACAAGTATTTGTAGCTAAACCATTTGTTTCGCATGGATTTGAAGCTACGCCTTCTACTTCGCATTGATTTGAAGCTAAATCATTTGTTTCGCATGGAATTGAAGCCACCTCGTTTGTTCCTCCAACTTTTGAAGCTATATCACTTATATCGCAAGTATTTGAAGCTAAATCATATGTGTCGCATGGATTTGAAGCTGAACCTTCTACATCGCATTGATTTGAAGCTAAATCTTGTGTATCGCATGGATTTGAAGCTAAACCTTCTACATCACATTGATTTGCAGCTAAATCATGTGTTTCGCATGGATTTGAAGCTAAACCTTCTACATTGCATTGATTTGCAGCTGATTCATGTGTTTCGCATGGATTTGAAGCTACCTCGTTTGTTCCTGCAGCTTTTGAAGCTATATCACTTATATCGCAAGTATTTGAAGCTAAATCATATGTGTCGCATGGATTTGAAGCTGAACCTAATACATCGCATTGATTTGAAGCTAAATCTTGTGTATCGCATGGATTTGAAGCTTAATCATGTGTTTCGCATGGATTTGAAGCTAACTCGTTAGTTTCGCATGCAGTTGTAGCTAAATAATGTATATCACAAGTATTTGTAGCTAAGCCATTTCTTTCGCATGGATTTGAAGCTACGCCTTCTACTTCGCATTGATTTGAAGCTAAATCATTTGTTTCGCATGGAATTGAAGCCACCTCGTTTGTTCCTCCAACTTTTGAAGCTATATCACTTATATCGCAAGTATTTGAAGATAAATCATATGTGTCGCATGGATTTGAAGCTGAACCTTCTACATCGCATTGATTTGAAGCTAAATCTTGTGTATCGCATGGATTTGAAGCTAAACCTTCTACATCACATTGATTAGCAGCTATATCATGTGTTTCGCATGGATTTGAAGCTAACTCGTTCGTTTTGCCTGCAGTTGAATCTACATCACTTATATCGCAAGTGTTTGAAGATAAATCATGTTTATCGCGTGGATTTTTAAGCTAACTCGTTTGATTAGTCTGCATTTGCAGCTTCACTTATACCCTCCCCACCCTTATTCTACCAAGTGTTTGAAGCTAAATCATTTGTTTCGCGTGGATTTGAAGCTAAACCTTCTACATCGCATTGATTAGAAGCTAAATCATGTGTCTCGCATGGATTTGAAGCTAACTCGTTCGTTTCGACTCCATTTGAAACTATGTCACGAATAACGCAAGTTTTTGAAGATACGCCTTCTACTTCGCATTGATTTGAAGCTAAATCATTTGTTTCGCATGGAATTGAAGCCACCTCGTTTGATCCTCCAACTTTTGAAGCTATATCACTTATATCGCAAGTATTTGAAGCTAAATCATATGTGTCGCATGGATTTGAAGCTGAACCTTCTACATCGCATTGATTTGAAGCTAAATCTTGTGTATCGCATGGATTTGAAGCTAAACCTTCTACATCACATTGATTAGCAGCTATATCATGTGTTTCGCATGGTTTTGAAGCTAACTCGTTCGTTTTGCCTGCAGTTGAATCTACATCACTTATATCGCAAGTGTTTGAAGATAAATCATGTGTATCGCGTGGATTTTTAAGCTAACTCGTTTGATTAGTCCGCATTTGAAGCTATATCACTTATACCCCTAGTGTTTGAAGCTAAATCATTTGTTTCGCGTGGATTTGAAGCAAAACCTTCTACATCGCATTGATTTGCAGCTGAATCATGTGTTTCGCATGGATTTGAAGCTAGCTCGTTTGTTCCTACAGCTTTTGAAGCTATATCACTTATATCGCAAGTATTTGAAGCTAAATCATATGTGTCGCATGGATTTGAAGCTGAACCTACTACATCGCATTCATTTGAAGCTAAATCTTGTGTATCGCATGGATTTGAAGCTAATCCTTCTACATCGCTTTGATTTGAAGATAAATCATGTGTTTCGCATGGATTTGAAGCTAACTCGTTCGTTTCGCCTCCATTTGAAACTATGTCACTTATATCGCAAGTATTTAAAGCTAAATCATATGTGCCGCATGGATTTGAAGCTGAGCCTTCTACTTCGCATTCATCTGAAGCTAAATCATTTGTTTCGCATGGATTTGAATCTAAGCCTTGCCCATCGAATTGATTTGAAGCTAAATCATGTGTTTCGTATGGATTTGAAGCTAAACCTTCTACATCGCATTGGTTTGAAGCTAAACCTTCTATATTCTATTGATTTGAAGCTAAACCTTCTACCTCTTATTGGTTTGAAGCTAAACCTTCTACATCGCATTGATTTGAAGATAAATCGTGTGTTTCGCATAGATTTGAAGCTAACTCGTTAGTTTCGCAAGCAGTTGTAGCTAAATAATGTATATCACAAGTATTTGTAGCTAAACCATTTGTTTCGCATGGATTTGAAGCTACGCCTTCTACTTCGCATTGATTTGAAGCTAAAGCATTTGTTTCGCATGTAATTGAAGCTACCTCGTTTGTTCCTACAGCTTTTGAAGCTATATCACTTATATCGCAAGTATTTGAAGCTAAATCATATGTGTTGCATGGATTTGAAGCTGAACCTAATACATCGCATTGATTTGAAGCTAAATCTTGTGTATCGCATGGATTTGAAGCTAAACCTTCTACATCGCATTTATTTGAAGCTAAACCTTCTATATTCCATTGATTTGAAGCTAAACCATCTACCTGTTATAGATTTTAAGCAAACCTTCTACATCGCATTGATTTGAAGATAAATCGCGTGTTTCGCATGGATTTGAAGCTAAACCTTCTACATTGCATTGATTTGCTGCTGATTCATGTGTTTCGCATGGATTTGAAGCTAACTCGTTCGTTTCGCCTGTATTCGAAGCTATATCACTTATATCGCAAGTATTTGAAGCTAAATCATATGTGACGCATGGGTTTGAAGCTGAACCTTCTACATCGCATTGATTTGAAGCTAAATCTTGTGTATCGCATGGATTTGAAGCTAACCCTTCTACATCACATTGATTTGCAGCTAAATCGTGTGTTTCGCATAGATTTGAAGCTAACTCGTTAGTTTCGCAAGCAGTTGTAGCTAAATAATGTATATCACAAGTATTTGTAGCTAAACCATTTGTTTCGCATGGATTTGAAGCTGAGCCTTCTACTTCGCATTCATCTGAAGCTAAATCATTTGTTTCGCATGGATTTGAATCTAAGCCTTGTCCTTCGAATTGATTTGAAGCTAAAACATGTGTTTCGTTTGGATTTGAAGCTAAACCTTCTACATCGCATTGATTTGAAGCTAAATCATGTCTTTCACAAGTATTTGATGCTAAATCATGTCTTTCACAAGCATTTGAAGATGAACCATTTCAATCGCATGGATTTGAACCTGAGCCATCAACTTCGCACTGATTTGCAGATAAATAATGTGTTTCGCATGGATTTGAAGCTAAGCCTTCTACATCCCATGGATTTGAATCTAAATCATGTGTTTGGCATGGATTTGAAGCTAAACATTCTACATCGCATTGATTTGCAGCTGAATCATGTGTTTCGCATGGATTTGAAGCTAACTCGTGCGTTTCGCCTGTATTTGAAGCTAGATCACTTATATCGCAAGTATTTGAAGCTAAATCATGTGTTTCGCTTGGATTTGAAGCTAAACCTTCTACATCGCACTGATTTGAAGATACATCGTTTGTTCCTCCTGCTTTTGAAGCTATATCACTTATATCGCATGGATTTGAAGCTGAACCTACTACATCGCATTGATTTGAAGCTAAATCTTGTGTATCGCATGGATTTGATGCTAACTCGTTTGTTTCGCATGCAGTTGTAGCTAAATAATGTATATCACAAGTATTTGTAGCTAAACCATTTGTTTCGCATGGATTTGAAGCTACGCCCTCTACTTCGCATTGATTTGAAGCGAAATCATTTGTTTCGCATGGAATTGAAGCTACCTCGTTTGTTCCTCCTCCTTCGAAGCTATATCTCTTATATCGCATGGATTTGAAGCTGAACCTACTACATCGCACTGATTTGCAGCTAAATAATATGTTTCGCATGGATTTGAAGCTAAACCTTCTACATCCTATGGATTTGAATATAAATCATGTGTTTGGCATGGATTTGAAGCTGAACCTTCTACATCACATTGATTTGAATCTAAATCTTGTGTATCGCATGTATTTGAAGCTAAACCTTCTACATCCCATGGATTTGATTCTAAATCATGTGTTTGGCATGGATTTGAAGCTAAACCTTCTACATCGCATTGATTTGCAGCTAAATCATGTGTTTCGCATGGATTTGAATCTGAGCCTTCTACATCGCATTGATTAGAAGCTAAATCATGTGTCTCGCATGGATTTGAAGCTGAACCTACTACATCGCATTGATTTGAAGCTAAATCTTGTGTATCGCATGGATTTGAAGCTAAACCTTCCACATCGCATTGATTTGAATGTAAATCATGTGTATCGCATGGATTTGAAGCTACCTCGTTTGTTCCTACAGCTTGTGAAGCTATATCACTTATATCGCAAGTATTTGAAGCTAAATCATATGTCTCGCATGGATTTGTAGCTAAACCTTCTACATCACATTGACTAGCAGCTATATCATGTGTTTCGCATGGATTTGAAGCTAACTCGTTCGTTTTGCCTGCCGTTGAATCTACATCACTTATATCGCAAGTGTTTGAAGATAAATCATGTGTATCGCGTTGATTTTTAAGCTAACTCGTTTGATTAGTCTGCATTTGAAGCTATATCACGTATACCCCAAGTGTTTGAAGCTAAATCATTTGTTTCGCGTCGATTTGAAGCAAAACCTTCTACATCGCATTGATTTGAAGCTGAATCATGTGTTTCGCATGGATTTGAAGCTACCTCGTTTGTTCCTACAGCTTTTGAAGCTATATCACTTATATCGCAAGTATTTGAAGCTAAATCATATGTGTCGCATGGATTTGAAGCTGAACCTACTACATCGCATTCATTTGAAGCTAAATCTTGTGTATCGCATGGATTTGAAGCTAACTCGTTAGTTTCGCATGCAGTTGTAGCTAAATAATCTATATCACAAGTATTTGTAGCTAAACCATTTGTTTCGCATGGATTTGAAGCTGAGCCTTCTACTTCGCATTCATCTGAAGCTAAATCATTTGTTTCGCATGGATTTGAATCTAAGCCTTGCCCTTCGAATTGATTTGAAGCTAAATCATGTGTTTCGTATGGATTTGAAGCTAAACCTTCTACATCGCATTGATTTGCAGCTAAATCATGTGTTTCGCATGGATTTGAAGCTGAACCTACTACATCGCATTGATTTGAAGCTAAATCTTGTGTATCGCATGGATTTGAAGCTAAACCTTCCACATCGCATTGATTTGAATCTAAATCATGTGTATCGCATGGATTTGAAGCTAAACCTTCTACATCGCATCGATTTGCAGCTGGATCATGTGTTTCGCATGGATTTGAAGCTACCTCGTTTGTTCCTCCAGCTTTTGAAGCTATATCACTTATATCGCAAGTATTTGAAGCTAAATCATATGTGTCGCATGGATTTGAAGCTGAACCTTCTACATCGCATTGATTTGAAGCTAAATCTTGTGTATCGCATGGATTTGAAGCTAAACCTTCTACATCACATTGATTAGCAGCTATATCATGTGTTTTGCATGGATTTGAAGCCAACTCGTTCGTTTTGCCTGCAGTTGAATCTACATCACTTATATCGCAAGTGTTTGAAGATAAATCATGTGTATCGCGTTGATTTTTAAGCTAACTCGTTTGATTAGTCTGCATTTGAAGCTATATCACGTATACCCCAAGTGTTTGAAGCTAAATCATTTGTTTCGCGTGGATTTGAAGCAAATCCTTCTACATCGCATTCATTTGAAGCTAAATCTTGTGTATCGCATGGATTTGAAGCTAAACCTTCTACATCGCTTTGATTTGAAGATAAATCATGTGTTTCGCATGGATTTGAAGCTAACTCGTTCGTTTCGCCTCCATTTGAAACTATGTCACTTATATCGCAAGTATTTAAAGCTAAATCATATGTGCCGCATGGATTTGAAGCTGAGCCTTCTACTTCGCATTCATCTGAAGCTAAATCATTTGTTTCGCAAGGATTTGAATCTAAGCCTTACCCTTCGAATTGATTTGAAGCTAAATCATGTGTTTCGTATGGATTTGAAGCTAAACCTTCTACATCGCATTGATTTGAAGCTAAACCTTCTATATTCTATTGATTTGAAGCTAAACCTTCTACCTCTTATTGATTTGAAGCTAAACCTTCTACATCGCATTGATTTGAAGATAAATCGTGTGTTTCGCATAGATATGAAGCAAACTCGTTAGTTTCGCAAGCAGTTGTAGCTAAATAATGTATATCACAAGTATTTGTAGCTAAACCATTTGTTTCGCATGGATTTGAAGCTACGCCTTCTACTTCGCATTGATTTGAAGCTAAAGCATTTGTTTCGCATGGATTTGAATCTAAGCCTTGTCCTTCGAATTGATTTGAAGCTAAAACATGTGTTTCGTTTGGATTTGAAGCAAAACCTTCTACATCGCATTGATTTGAAGCTAAATCATGTGTCTCGCATGGAATTGAAGCTACCTCGTTTGTTCCTACAGCTTTTGAAGCTATATCACTTATATCGCAAGTATTTGAAGCTAAATCATATGTGTCGCATGGATTTGAAGCTGAACCTACTACATCGCATTGATTTGGAGCTAAATCTTGTGTATCGCATGGATTTGAAGCTAAACCTTCCACATCGCATTGATTTGAAGCTAAATCATGTGTATCGCATTGATTTGAAGCTAACTCGTTAGTTTCGCATGCAGTTGTAGCTAAATAATCTATATCACAAGTATTTGTAGCTAAACCATTTGTTTCGCATGGATTTGAAGCTGAGCCTTCTACTTCGCATTCATCTGAAGCTAAATCATTTGTTTCGCATGGATTTGAATCTAAGCCTTGCCCTTCGAATTGATTTGAAGCTAAATCATGTGTTTCGTATGGATTTGAAGCTAAACCTTCTACATCGCATTGATTTGCAGCTAAGTCATGTGTTTCGCATGGATTTGAAGCTAAACCTTCTACATTGCATTGATTTGCAGCTGATTCATGTGTTTCGCATGGATTTGAAGCTAACTCGTTCGTTTCGCCTGTATTCGAAACTATATCACTTATATCGCAAGTATTCGAAGCTAAATCATATGTGTCGCATGGATTTGAAGCGGAACCTAATACATGGCATTGATTTGAAGCTAAATCATGTGTATCGCGTGGATTTTGAAGCTAACTCGTTTGATTAGTCTTCATTTGAAGCTATATCACTTACACCCCAAGCGTTTGAAGCTATATCATTTGTTTCGCATGGATTTGAAGCTAATCCTTCTTCATCGCATTGATTGGCAGCTAAATCATTTGTTTCGCGTGGATTTGAAGCTAAACCTTCTACATCACATTGATTTGCAGCTAAATCATGTGTTTCGCATGGATTTGAAGCTAACTCGTTCGTTTTGCATGCAGTTGAATCTACATCACTTATCTCGCAAGTGTTTGAAGCTAAATCATGTGTATCGCGTGGATTTTGAAGCTAACTCGTTTAATTAGTCTGCATTTGAAGCTATATCACTTATACCCCAAGTGTTTGAAGCTAAATCATTTGTTTCGCGTGGATTTGAAGCTAAACCTTCTACATCGCATTGATTAGAAGCTAAATCATGTGTCTCGCATGGATTTGAAGCTAACTCGTTCGTTTCGCCTCCATTTGAAACTATATCACTTATATCGCAAGTATTTGAAGCTAAATCATATGTGTCGCATGGATTTGATGCTGAACCTTCTACATCGCATTGATTCGAAGCTAAATCTTGTGTATCACATGGATTTGAAGCTAATCCTTCTACATCACATTGATTAGCAGCTATATCATGTGTTTCGCATGGATTTGAAGCTAACTCGTTCGTTTTGCGTGCAGTTGAATCTACATCACTTATATCGCAAGTGTTTGAAAATAAATCATGTGTATCGCGTGGATTTTTAAGCTAACTCGTTTGATTAGTTTGCATTTGAAGCTATATCACTTATACCCCAAGTGTTTGAAGCTAAATCGTTTGTTTCGCGTGGATTTGAAGCTAAACCTTCTACATCGCATTGATTTGAAGCTAAATCATTTGTTTCGCCTGGATTTGATGCTAACTCGTTTGTTTCGCATGCAGTTGTAGCTAAATAATGTATATCACAAGTATTTGTAGCTAAACCATTTGTTTCGCATGAATTTGAAGCTAAGCCTTCTACTTCGCATTGATTTGAAGCTAAATCATTTGTTTCGCATGGATTTGAAGCTAAACCTTCTACATCGCATTGATTTGAAGATACATCGTTTGTTCCTCCTGCTTTTGAAGCTATATCACTTATATCGCATGGATTTGAAGCTGAACCTACTACATCGCATTGATTTGAATCTAAATTTTGTGTATCGCATGGATATGAAGCAAACCATCTACATCGCATTGATTTGAAGCTTAATCATGTGTTTCGCATGGATTTGATGCTATCTCGTTTGTTTCGCATGCAGTTGTAGCTAAATAATGTATATCACAAGTATTTGTAGCTAAACCATTTGTTTCGCATGAATTTGAAGCTAAGCCTTCTACTTCGCATTGATTTGAAGCTAAATCATTTGTTTCGCATGGAATTGAAGCTACCTCGTTTGTTCCTCCAGCTTTTGAAGCTATATCACTTATATCGCAAGTATTTGAAGCTAAATCATATGTGTCGCATGGATTTGAAGCAGAACCTTCTACATCGCATTGATTTGAAGCTAAATCTAGTGTATCGCATGGATTTGAAGCTGAACCTACTACATCGCATTGATTTGAAGCTAAATTTTGTGTATCGCATGGATATGAAGCAAACCATCTACATCGCATTGATTTGAAGCTAAATCTTGTGTATCGCATGGATTTGATGCTGACTCGTTTGTTTCGCATGCAGTTGTAGCTAAATAATGTATATCACAAGTATTTGTAGCTAAACCATTTGTTTCGCATGGATTTGAAGCTACGCCCTCTACTTCGCATTGATTTGAAGCTAAATCATTTGTTTCGCATGGAATTGAAGCTACCTCGTTTGTTCCTCCTGCTTTTGAAGCTATATCTCTTATATCGCATGGATTTGAAGCTGAACCTACTACATCGCACTGATTTGCAGCTAAATAATGTGTTTCGCATGGATTTGAAGCTAAACCTTCTACATCCTATGGATTTGAATCTAAATCATGTGTTTGGCATGGATTTGAAGCTAAACCTTCTACATCGCATTGATTTGAAGCTGAATCATGTGTTTCGCATGGATTTGAAGCTAACTCGTTCGGTGCGCATGCAGTTAAAACTAAATAACGTATATCACAAGTACTTGAAGCTAAACCATTTGATTCGCATGGATTTGAAGCTAAGCCTTCTACTTTGCATTAATTGGACGTTAAATCACGTGTTTTGCATGGATTTGAAGCTAAACCTTCTACATCGCATTGATTTGAAGCTAAATTGTATGTTTCGCATGCAGTTGAAGCTAAATCATGTCATTCACAAGTATTTGAAGCTAAATCATGTCTTTCACAAGCATTTGAAGACGAACCATTTCAATCGCATGGATTTGAACCTGTGCCTTCTACTTCGCACTGATTTGCAGATAAATAATGTGTTTCGCATGGATTTGAAGCTATGCCTTCTACATCCCATGGATTTGAATCTAAATCATGTGTTTGGCATGGATTTGAATCTAAACCTTCTACATCGCATTGATATGCAGCTGAATCATGTGTTTCGCATGGATTTGAAGCTGAACCTACTACATCGCATTGATTTGAAGCTAAATCTTGTGTATCGCATGGATTTGAAGCAAACCATCTACATCGCATTGATTTGAAGCTTAATCATGTGTTTCGCATGGATTTGATGCTAACTCGTTTGTTTCGCATGCAGTTGTAGGTAAATAATGTATATCACAAGTATTTGTAGCTAAACCATTTGTTTCGCATGGATTTGAAGCTAAGCCTTCTACTTCACATTGATTTGAAGCTAAATCATTTGTTTCGCATGGAATTGAAGCTACCTCGTTTGTTCCTCCAGCTTTTGAAGCTATATCACTTATATCGCAAGTATTTGAAGCTAAATCATATGTGTCGTATGGATTTGAAGCAGAACCTTCTTCATCGCATTGATTTGAAGCTAAATCTAGTGCATCGCATGGATTTGAAGCTAACTCGTTCGTTTCGCCTGTATTTGAAGCTAGATCACTTATATCGCAAGTACTTGTAGCTAATCCATTTGTTTCGCATGGATTTGAAGCTAAACATTCTACATCGCATTGATTTGAAGCTAAATCATGTGTTTCGCATGGATTTGAAGCTAAGCCTTCTACATCGCATTGATTTGAAGCTTAATCATGTGTTTTGCATGGATTTGAATCTAACTCGTTTGTTTCCCCTGCATTTGAAGCTGTATCACTTATATCGCAAGTATCTGAAGCTAAATCATTTGTGTCGCATGGATTTGAATCTAAGCCTTGTACTTCGAGTTGATTTGCAGCTAAATCATGTGTTTCGCATGGATTTGAAGCTAAACCTTCTACATCGCATTGATTTGCAGCTAAATCATGTGTTTCGCATGGACTTGAAGCTAACTCGTTAGTTTCGCATGCAGTTGTAGCTAAATAATATATATCACAAGTATTTGTAGCTAAACCATTTGTTTCGCATGGATTTGAAGCTACGCCTTCCACTTCGCATTGATTTGAAGCTAAGTCATTTGTTTCGCATGGAATTGAAGCCTCCTCGTTTGTTCCTCCAGCTTTTGAAGCTATATCACTTATATCGCAAGTATTTAAAGCTGAATCATATGTGCCGCATGGATTTGAAGCTGAGCCTTCTACATCGCATTCATCTGAAGCTAAATCATTTGTTTCGCATGGATTTGAATCTAAGCCTTACCCTTCGAATTGATTTGAAGCTAAATCATGTATTTCGTATGGATTAGAAGATAAACCTTCTACATCGCATTGATTTGCAGCTAAATCAAGTGTTTCGCATGGATTTGAAGCTAAACCTTCTACATTGCATTGATTTGCAGCTGATTCATGTGTTTCGCATGGATTTGAAGCTAACTCGTTCGTTTCGCCTGTATTCGAAGCTATATCACTTATATCGCAAATATTTGAAGCTAAATCATGTGTTACACTTGGATATGAAGCTAAACCTTCTACATCGCATTGATTTGAAGCTAAATCATGTGTCTCGCATGGAATTGAAGCTACCTCGTTTGTTCCTACAGCTTTTGAAGCTATATCACTTATATCGCAAGTATTTGAAGCTAAATCATATGTGTCGCATGGATTTGAAGCTGAACCTAATACATCGCATTGATTTGAAGCTAAATCTTGTGTATCGCATGGATTTGAAGCTAAACCTTCTACATCGCATTTATTTGAAGCTAAACCTTCTATGTTCCATTGATTTGAAGCTAAACCATCTACCTCTTATAGATTTGAAGCAAACCTTCTACATCGCATTGATTTGAAGATAAATCGTGTGTTTCGCATGGATTTGAAGCTAACTCGTTAGTTTCGCATGCAGTTGTAGCTAAATAATGTATATCACAAGTATTTGTAGCTAAGCCATTTCTTTCGCATGGATTTGAAGCTACGCCTTCTACTTCGCATTGATTTGAAGCTAAATCATTTGTTTCGCATGGAATTGAAGCTACCTCGTTTGTTCCTACAGCTTTTGAAGCTATATCACTTATATCGCAAGTATTTGAAGCTAAATCATATGTGTCGCATGGATTTGAAGCTGAACCTAATACATCGCATTGATTTGAAGCTAAATCTTGTGTATCGCAAGGATTTGAAGCTAAACCTTCTACATCGCATTTATTTGAAGCTAAACCTTTTATGTTCCATTGATTTGAAGCTAAACCATCTACCTCTTATAGATTTGAAGCAAACCTTCTACATCGCATTGATTTGAAGCTAAATCATGTGTATCGCGTGGATTTTGAAGCTAACTCGTTTGATTAGTCTTCATTTGAAGCTATATCACTTACACCCCAAGCGTTTGAAGCTATATCATTTGTTTCGCATGGATTTGAAGCTAATCCTTCCACATCACATTGATTAGCAGCTATATCATGTGTTTCGCATGGATTTGAAGCTAAGTCGTTCGTTTTGCCTGCAGTTGAATCTACATCACTTATATCGCAAGTGTTTGAAGATAAATCATGTGTATCGCGTGGATTTTTAAGCTAACTCGTTTGATTAGTCTGCATTTGAAGCTATATCACTTATACCCCAAGTGTTTGAAGCTAAATCATTTGTTTCGCGTGGATTTGAAGCTAAACCTTCTACATCGCATTGATTAGAAGCTAAATCATGTGTCTCGCATGGATTTGAAGCTAACTCGTTCGTTTCGCCTCCATTTGAAACTATGTCACTTATATCGCAAGTATTTAAAGCTAAATCATATGTGCCGCATGGATTTGAAGCTGTGCCTTCTACTTCGCATTCATCTGAAGCTAAATCATTTGTTTCGCATGGATTTGAATCTAAGCCTTGCCCTTCGAATTGATTTGAAGCTAAATCATGTGTTTCGTATGGATTTGAAGCTAAACCTTCTACATCGCATTGATTTGCAGCTAAATCATGTGTTTCGCATGGATTTGAAGCTAAACCTTCTACATCGCATTGATTTGAAGCTAAATCATGTGTCTCGCATGGAATTGAAGCTACCTCGTTTGTTCCTACAGCTTTTGAAGCTATATCACTTATATCGCAAGTATTTGAAGCTAAATCATATGTGTCGCATGGATTTGAAGCTGAACCTAATACATCACATTGATTTGCAGCTAAATCATGTGTTTCATGCCTGCAGTTGAATCTACATCACTTATATCGCAAGTGTTTGAAGATAAATCATGTTTATCGCGTGGATTTTTAAGCTAACTCGTTTGATTAGTCTGCATTTGAAGCTATATCACTTATACCCCCAAGTGTTTGAAGCTAAATCATTTGTTTCGCGTGGATTTGAAACTAAACCTTCTACATCGCATTGATTAGAAGCTAAATCATGTGTCTCGCATGGATTTGAAGCTAACTCGTTCGTTTCGACTCCATTTGAAACTATGTTACGAATATCGCAAGTTTTTGAAGATACGCCTTCTACTTCGCATTGATTTGAAGTTAAATCATTTGTTTCGCATGGAATTGAAGCCACCTCGTTTGTTCCTCCAACTTTTGAAGCTATATCACTTATATCGCAAGTATTTGAAGCTAAATCATATGTGTCGCATGGATTTGAAGCTGAATCTTCTACATCGCATTGATTTGAAGCTAAATCTTGTGTATCGCATGGATTTGAAGCTAAACCTTCTACATCACATTGATTAGCAGCTATATCATGTGTTTCACATGGATTTGAAGCTAACTCGTTCGTTTTGCCTGCAGTTGAATCTACATCACTTATATCGCAAGTGTTTGAAGATAAATCATGTGTATCGCGTGGATTTTTAAGCTAACTCGTTTGATTAGTCAGCATTTGAAGCTATATCACTTATACCCCAAGTGTTTGAAGCTAAATCATTTGTTTCGCGTGGATTTGAAGCTACCACATTTGTTCCTACAGCTTTTGAAGCTATATCACTTATATCGCAAGTATTTGAAGCTAAATCATATGTGTCGCATGGATTTGAAGCTGAACCTACTACATCGCATTCATTTGAAGCTAAATCTTGTGTATCGCATGGATTTGAAGCTAAACCTTCTACATCGCTTTGATTTGAAGATAAATCATGTGTTTCGCATGGATTTGAAGCTAACTCGTTCGTTTCGCCTCCATTTGAAACTATGTCACTTATATCGCAAGTATTTAAAGCTAAATCATATGTGCCGCATGGATTTGAAGCTGAGCCTTCTACTTCGCATTCATCTGAAGCTAAATCATTTGTTTAGCATGGATTTGAATCTAAGCCTTGCCCTTCGAATTGATTTGAAGCTAAATCATGTGTTTCGTATGGATTTGAAGCTAAACCTTCTACATCACATTGATTTGAAGCTAAACCTTCTATATTCTATTGATTTGAAGCTAAACCTTCTATATTCTATTGATTTGAAGCTAAACCTTCTACCTCTTATTGATTTGAAGCTAAACCTTCTACATCGCATTGATTTGAAGATAAATCGTGTGTTTCGCATAGATTTGAAGCTAACTCGATAGTTTCGCAAGCAGTTGTAGCTAAATAATGTATATCACAAGTATTTGTAGCTAATCCATTTGTTTCGCATGGATTTGAAGCTACGCCTTCTACTTCGCATTGATTTGAAGCTAAAGCATTTGTTTCGCATGGATTTGAATCTAAGCCTTGTCCTTCGAATTGTTTTGAAGCTAAAACATGTGTTTCGTTTGGATTTGAAGCTAAACCTTCTACATCGCATTGATTTGAAGCTAAATCATGTGTCTCGCATGGAATTGAAGCTACCTCGTTTGTTCCTACAGCTTTTGAAGCTATATCACTTATATCGCAAGTATTTGAAGCTAAATCATATGTGTCGCATGGATTTGAAGCTGAACCTACTACATCGCATTGATTTGAAGCTAAATCTTGTGTATCGCATGGATTTGAAGCTAAACCTTCCACATCGCATTCATTTGAAGCTAAATCATGTGTACCGCATGGATTTTAAGCTAACTCGTTAGTTTCGCATGCAGTTGTAGCTAAATAATATATATCACAAGTATTTGTAGCTAAACCATTTGTTTCGCATGGATTTGAAGCTGAAACCTAATACATCGCATTGATTTGAAGCTAAATCTTGTGTATCGCATGGATTTGAAGATAAACCTTCTACATCGCATTTATTTGAAGCTAAACCTTCTATATTCCATTGATTTGAAGCTAAACCATCTACCTCTTATAGATTTGAAGCAAACCTTCTACATCGCATTGATTTGAAGATAAATCGTGTGTTTCGCATGGATTTGAAGCTAACTCGTTAGTTTCGCATGCAGTTGTAGCTAAATAATGTATATCACAAGTATTTGTAGCTAAGCCATTTCTTTCGCATGGATTTGAAGCTACGCCTTCTACTTCGCATTGATTTGAAGCTAAATCATTTGTTTCGCATGGAATTGAAGCCACCTCGTTTGTTCCTCCAACTTTTGAAGCTATATCACTTATATCGCAAGTATTTGAAGCTAAATCATATGTGTCGCATGGATTTGAAGCAGAACCTTCTACATCGAATTGATTTGAAGCTAAATCTTGTGTATCGCATGGATTTGAAGCTAAACCTTCCACATCACATTGATTAGCAGCTATATCATGTGTTTCGCATGGATTTGAAGCTAATTCGTTCGTTTTGCCTGCAGTTGAATCTACATCACTAATATCGCAAGTATTTGAAGCTAAATCATATGTGTCGCATGGATTTGAAGCTGAACCTACTACATCGCATTGATTTGAAGCTAAATCTTGTGTATCGCATGGATTTTAAGCTAAACCTTCCACATCGCATTGATTTGAAGCTAAATCATGTGTATCGCAAGGATTTGAAGCTAACTCGTTAATTTCGCATGCAGTTGTAGCTAAATAATGTATATCACAAGTATTTGTAGCTAAACCATTTGTTTCGCATGGATTTGAAGCTACGCCTTCTACTTCGCATTGATTTGAAGCTAAAACATGTGTTTCGTTTGGATTTGAAGCTAAACCTTCTACATCGCATTGATTTGAAGCTAAATCATGTGTCTCGCATGGAATTGAAGCTACCTCGTATGTTCCTACAGCTTTTGAAGCTATATCACTTATATCGCAAGTATTTGAAGCTAAATCATATGTGTCGCATGGATTTGAAGCTGAACCTACTACATCGCATTGATTTGAAGCTAAACCTTGTGTATCGCATGGATTTGAAGCTAAACCTTCTACATCACATTGATTAGCAGCTATATCATGTGTTTCACATGGATTTGAAGCTAACTCGTTCGTTTTGCCTGCAGTTGAATCTACATCACTTATATCGCAAGTGTTTGAAGATAAATCATGTGTATCGCGTGGATTTTTAAGCTAACTCGTTTGATTAGTCAGCATTTGAAGCTATATCACTTATACCCCAAGTGTTTGAAGCTAAATCATTTGTTTCGCGTGGATTTGAAGCTACCACATTTGTTCCTACAGCTTTTGAAGCTATATCACTTATATCGCAAGTATTTGAAGCTAAATCATATGTGTCGCATGGATTTGAAGCTGAACCTACTACATCGCATTCATTTGAAGCTAAATCTTGTGTATCGCATGGATTTGAAGCTAAACCTTCTACATCGCTTTGATTTGAAGATAAATCATGTGTTTCGCATGGATTTGAAGCTAACTCGTTCGTTTCGCCTCCATTTGAAACTATGTCACTTATATCGCAAGTATTTAAAGCTAAATCATATGTGCCGCATGGATTTGAAGCTGAGCCTTCTACTTCGCATTCATCTGAAGCTAAATCATTTGTTTAGCATGGATTTGAATCTAAGCCTTGCCCTTCGAATTGATTTGAAGCTAAATCATGTGTTTCGTATGGATTTGAAGCTAAACCTTCTACATCACATTGATTTGAAGCTAAACCTTCTATATTCTATTGATTTGAAGCTAAACCTTCTATATTCTATTGATTTGAAGCTAAACCTTCTACCTCTTATTGATTTGAAGCTAAACCTTCTACATCGCATTGATTTGAAGATAAATCGTGTGTTTCGCATAGATTTGAAGCTAACTCGATAGTTTCGCAAGCAGTTGTAGCTAAATAATGTATATCACAAGTATTTGTAGCTAATCCATTTGTTTCGCATGGATTTGAAGCTACGCCTTCTACTTCGCATTGATTTGAAGCTAAAGCATTTGTTTCGCATGGATTTGAATCTAAGCCTTGTCCTTCGAATTGTTTTGAAGCTAAAACATGTGTTTCGTTTGGATTTGAAGCTAAACCTTCTACATCGCATTGATTTGAAGCTAAATCATGTGTCTCGCATGGAATTGAAGCTACCTCGTTTGTTCCTACAGCTTTTGAAGCTATATCACTTATATCGCAAGTATTTGAAGCTAAATCATATGTGTCGCATGGATTTGAAGCTGAACCTACTACATCGCATTGATTTGAAGCTAAATCTTGTGTATCGCATGGATTTGAAGCTAAACCTTCCACATCGCATTCATTTGAAGCTAAATCATGTGTACCGCATGGATTTTAAGCTAACTCGTTAGTTTCGCATGCAGTTGTAGCTAAATAATATATATCACAAGTATTTGTAGCTAAACCATTTGTTTCGCATGGATTTGAAGCTGAACCTAATACATCGCATTGATTTGAAGCTAAATCTTGTGTATCGCATGGATTTGAAGATAAACCTTCTACATCGCATTTATTTGAAGCTAAACCTTCTATATTCCATTGATTTGAAGCTAAACCATCTACCTCTTATAGATTTGAAGCAAACCTTCTACATCGCATTGATTTGAAGATAAATCGTGTGTTTCGCATGGATTTGAAGCTAACTCGTTAGTTTCGCATGCAGTTGTAGCTAAATAATGTATATCACAAGTATTTGTAGCTAAGCCATTTCTTTCGCATGGATTTGAAGCTACGCCTTCTACTTCGCATTGATTTGAAGCTAAATCATTTGTTTCGCATGGAATTGAAGCCACCTCGTTTGTTCCTCCAACTTTTGAAGCTATATCACTTATATCGCAAGTATTTGAAGCTAAATCATATGTGTCGCATGGATTTGAAGCAGAACCTTCTACATCGAATTGATTTGAAGCTAAATCTTGTGTATCGCATGGATTTGAAGCTAAACCTTCCACATCACATTGATTAGCAGCTATATCATGTGTTTCGCATGGATTTGAAGCTAACTCGTTCGTTTTGCCTGCAGTTGAATCTACATCACTAATATCGCAAGTATTTGAAGCTAAATCATATGTGTCGCATGGATTTGAAGCTGAACCTACTACATCGCATTGATTTGAAGCTAAATCTTGTGTATCGCATGGATTTTAAGCTAAACCTTCCACATCGCATTGATTTGAAGCTAAATCATGTGTATCGCAAGGATTTGAAGCTAACTCGTTAATTTCGCATGCAGTTGTAGCTAAATAATGTATATCACAAGTATTTGTAGCTAAACCATTTGTTTCGCATGGATTTGAAGCTACGCCTTCTACTTCGCATTGATTTGAAGCTAAAACATGTGTTTCGTTTGGATTTGAAGCTAAACCTTCTACATCGCATTGATTTGAAGCTAAATCATGTGTCTCGCATGGAATTGAAGCTACCTCGTATGTTCCTACAGCTTTTGAAGCTATATCACTTATATCGCAAGTATTTGAAGCTAAATCATATGTGTCGCATGGATTTGAAGCTGAACCTACTACATCGCATTGATTTGAAGCTAAACCTTGTGTATCGCATGGATTTGAAGCTGAGCCTTCTACTTCGCATTGATTTGAAGTTAAATCATTTGTTTCGCATGAAATTGAAGCTTCCCCGTTTGTTCCTCCAGCTTTTGAAGCTATATCACTTATATCGCAAGTATTTGAAGCTAAATCATATGTGTCGCATGGATTTGAAGCTGAACCTTCTACATCACATTGATTTGAATCTAAATCTTGTGTATCGCATGTATTTGAAGCTAAACCTTCTACATCACATTGATTTGCAGCTAAATCATATGTTTCGCATGGATTTGAAGCTAACTCGATCGTTTCGCCTGCAGTTGAACCTACATCACTTATATCGCAAGTATTTGAAGCTAATTCATGTATATCGCGTGGATTTTGAGGCTAACTCGTTTGATTAGTCTGCATTTGAAGCTATATCACTTATACCCCAAGTGTTTGAAGCTAAGTCATTTGTTTCGCGTGGATTTGAAGCTAAACCTTCTACAACGCATTGATTTGAAGCTAAATCATATGTGTCGCATGGATTTGTAGCTGAACCTACTACATCGCATTGATTTGAAGCTAAATCTTGTGTATCGCATGGATTTGAAGCTAAACCTTCCACATCGCATTGATTTGAAGCTAAATCATGTGTATCGCATGGATTTGAAGCTAAACCTTCTACATCGCATCGATTTGCAGCTGAATCATGTGTTTCGCTTGGATTTGAAGCTACCTCGTTTGTTCCTCCAGCTTTTGAAGCTATTTCATTTATATCGCAAGTATTTGAAGCTAAATCATATGTGTCGCATGGATTTGAAGCTGAACCTTCTACATCGCATTGATTTGAAGCTAAATCTTGCGTATCGCATGGATTTGAAGCTAAACCTTCTACATCACATTGATTAGCAGCTATATCATGTGTTTCGCATGGATTTGAAGCTAACTCGTTCGTTTTGCCTGGAGTTGAATCTACATCACTTATATCGCAAGTGTTTGAAGATAAATCATGTGTATCGCGTTGATTTTTAAGCTAACTCGTTTGATTAGTCTGCATTTGAAGCTATATCACTTATAGCCCAGGTGTTTGAAGCTAAATCATTTGTTTCGCGTGGATTTGAAGCAAAACCTTCTACATCGCATTGATTTGAAGCTAAATCATGTGTTTCGCATGCAGTTGAAGCTAAATCATGTCTTTCACAAGTATTTGAATATGAACCATTTGAATCGCATTGATTTGAACCCGAGCCTTCTACTTCGCACTGATTTGCAGCTAAATAATGTGTCTCGCATGGATTTGTAGCTAAACCTTCTACATCGCATTGATTTGCAGCTGAATCATGTGTTTCGCATGGATTTGAAGCTACCTCGTTTGTTCCTACAGCTTTTGAAGCTATATCACTTATATCGCAAGTATTTGAAGCTAAATCATATGTGTCGCATGGATTTGAAGCTGAACCTACTACATCGCATTCATTTGAAGCTAAATCTTGTGTATCGCATGGACTTGAAGCTAAACCTTCTACATCGCTTTGATTTGAAGATAAATCATGTGTTTCGCATGGATTTGAAGCGAACTCGTTCGTTTCGCCTCCATTTGAAACTATGTCACTTATATCGCAAGTATTTAAAGCTAAATCATATGTGCCGCATGGATTTGAAGCTGTGCCTTCTACTGCGCATTCGTCTGAAGCTAAATCATTTGTTTCGCATGGATTTGAATCTAAGCCTTGCCCTTCGAATTGATTTGAAGCTAAATCATGTGTTTCGTATGGATTTGAAGCTAAACCTTCTACATCGCATTGATTTGAAGCTAAACCTTCTATATTCTATTGATTTGAAGCTAAACCTTCTACCTCTTATTGATTTGAAGCTAAACCTTCTACATCGCATTGATTTGAAGATAAATCGTGTGTTTCGCATAGATTTGAAGCTAACTCGTTAGTTTCGCAAGCAGTTGTAGCTAAATAATGTATATCACAAGTATTTGTAGCTAAACCATTTGTTTCGCATGGATTTGAAGCTACGCCTTCTACATCGCATTGATTTGAAGCTAAATCATGTGTCTCGCATGGAATTGAAGCTACCTCGTTTGTTCCTACAGCTTTTGAAGCTATATCACTTATATCGCAAGTATTTGAAGCTAAATCATATGTGTCGCATGGATTTGAAGCTGAACCTACTACGTCGCATTGATTTGAAGCTAAATCTTGTGTATCGCATGGATTTGAAGCTAAACCTTCCACATCGCATTGATTTGAAGCTAAATCATGTGTATCGCATGGATTTGAAGCTAACTCGTTAGTTTCGCATGCAGTTGTAGCTAAATAATCTATATCACAAGTATTTGTAGCTAAACCATTTGTTTCGCATGGATTTGAAGCTACGCCTTCTACTTCGCATTGATTTGAAGCTAAATCATTTGTTTCGCATGGAATTGAAGCCTCCTCGTTTGTTCCTCCAGCTTTTGAAGCTATATCACTTATATCGCAAGTATTTGAAGCTAAATCATATGTGTCGCATGGGTTTGAAGCTGAACCTTCAACATCGCATTGATTTGAAGCTAAATCTTGTGTATCGCATGGATTTGAAGCTAAACCTTCTACATCACATTGATTTGCAGCTAAATCATGTGTTTCGCATGGATTTGAAGCTAACTCGTTTGTTTCGCATGCAGTTGTAGCCAATTAATGTTTATCACAAGTATTTGTAGCTAAACCATTTGTTTTGCATGGATTTGAAGCTAAGCCTTCTACTTCGCATTCATTTGAAGCTAAATCATTTGTTTCGCATGGATTTGAACCCAAGCCTTTTGCTTCGAATTGATTTGAAGCTAAATCTTGTGTAGGGCATGGAATTGTAGCTAAACCTTCTACATCGCATTGATTTGAATCTAAATCATGTGTATCGCATGGATTCGAAGCTAACTCGTTCGTTTAGCATGCAGTTGTAGCTGAATGATGTATATCACAAGTATTTGTAGCTGAACCATTTGTTTTGCATGGATTTGAAGCTAAGCCTTCTACTTCGCATTCATTTGAAGCTAAATCATTTGTTTCGTATGGATTTGAAGCTAAACCTTCTACATCGCATTGAATTAAAGCTAAACCTTCTACATTCTATTGATTTGAAGCTAAACCTTCTACCTCTTATTGTTTTGAAGCTAAAACTACTACATCGCATTGATTTGCAGCTAAATCATGTGTTTTTCATGGATTTGAAGCTAACTCGTTCATTTCGCCTGCAGTTGAATCTACATCACTTATATCGCTAGTATTTGAAGCTAAATCATGTGTATCGCGTGGATTTTGAAGCTAACTCGTCTGATTAGTCTTCATTGGAAGCTATATCACTTACACCCCAAGTGTTTGAAGCTATATCATTTGTTTCGCATGGATTTGAATCTAAACCTTCCACATCGCATTGATTTGAAGCTAAATCATGTGTATCGCATGGATTTGAAGCTAACTCGTTAGTTTCGCATGCAGTTGTAGCTAAATAATCTATATCACAAGTATTTGTAGCTAAACCATTTGTTTCGCATGGATTTGGAGCTACGCCTTCTACTTCGCATTGATTTGAAGCTAAATCATTTGTTTCGCATGGAATTGAAGCCTCCTCGTTTGTTCCTCCAGCTTTTGAAGCTATATCACTTATATCGCAAGTATTTGAAGCTAAATCATATGTGTCGCATGGATTTGAAGCTGAACCTACTACGTCGCATTGATTTGAAGCTAAATCTTGTGTATCGCATGGATTTGAAGCTAAACCTTCCACATCGCATTGATTTGAAGCTAAATCATGTGTATCGCATGGATTTGAAGCTAACTCGTTAGTTTCGCATGCAGTTGTAGCTAAATAATCAATATCACAAGTATTTGTAGCTAAACCATTTGTTTCGCATGGATTTGAAGCTACGCCTTCTACTTCGCATTGATTTGAAGCTAAATCATTTGTTTCGCATGGAATTGAAGCCTCCTCGTTTGTTCCTCCAGCTTTTGAAGCTATATCACTTATATCGCAAGTATTTGAAGCTAAATCATATGTGTCGCATGGGTTTGAAGCTGAACCTTCAACATCGCATTGATTTGAAGCTAAATCTTGTGTATCGCATGGATTTGAAGCTAAACCTTCTACATCACATTGATTTGCAGCTAAATCATGTGTTTCGCATGGATTTGAAGCTAACTCGTTTGTTTCGCATGCAGTTGTAGCCAATTAATGTTTATCACAAGTATTTGTAGCTAAACCATTTGTTTTGCATGGATTTGAAGCTAAGCCTTCTACTTCGCATTCATTTGAATCTAAATCATTTGCTTCGCAAGGATTTGAATCTACGCCTTGTCCTTCGAATTGATTTGAAGCTAAATCATGTGTTTCGTATGGATTTGAAGCTAATCCTTCTACATCGCATTGATTTGAAGCTAAACCTTCTATATTCTATTGATTTGAAGCTAAACTCTTCTACCCCTTATTGATTTGAAGCTAAACCTTCTACTTCGCATTGATTTGAAGCTAAATCTTTTGTATCGCATGGATTTGAAGCTAAACCTTCTACATCCCATGGATTTGAAGCTAAACCTTCTACATCCCATTGATTTGAAGCTAAATCATGTGAATCGCATGGATTTGAAGCTAACTCGTTCGTTTAGCATGCAGTTGTAGCTAAATGATGTATATCACAAGTATTTGTAGCTAAACCATTTGTTTTGCATGGATTTGAAGCTAAGCCTTCTACTTCGCATTCATTTGAAGCTAAATCATTTGTTTCGCATGGATTTGAACCCAAGCCTTTTGCTTCGAATTGATTTGAAGCTAAATCTTGTGT